>NC_059292.1:18455143-18492803 GCF_017591435.1 Portunus trituberculatus | reverse complement strand
TATATATAAAGTCCTCATTATACGGTACATATGCGTTCCTGAAAATCTTACCGTATACCGAACCCATTATAACATGTAATAATAGGGAATGCGTTCCAGCACGTCAAAAGTCACCCCTACAGAAATGCAAATACATGAAAATAATCATTAAAAAATAAAAGTAAAGTACTGCGTAAAAGAAGTAAACAGAAAATGTGTTTATTTTCAATCGCCATGTATTCTATCAGATGATGTCCCTCCCGAGGCTAAGGAACAATAGGGATTTCAGCCCTTACTCATCTTCCGCCAAGTTGGCAGACAAGGACAAGACGTCGTCGTCTGCACTGTCGGAAGCAGATGTAGAAGGGCCAGCTGTAGTAGGATCGGCACGTTTCAATGGTTTGAAGAAAGAGGATATTGAGGGCCAGCTGTAGCAGGGTCGGCAGGTGTGATAGGGACGGCATGTCTGACTGGCTTGAAGAACGAGTAGATGGAGGACTAGTTTTTCTTGTTTTTTCATCATAAATTTCTTGATAAATCTTGATACTTTTCTCTACGTCATGAGCCACTTTGCTACTCCTGGCAGGATTTGGGTCACATTCCTTCAGTTTCCAGAGCTTTTTCGATACCGTCGAGATATTCTCTAAGAGTTTTGTTGTCCAGGCCACGCACAGGTTCTTCTTTCTCGTCTCCCTCTTCTGCCTCCTGTGATGCCTTGTCTAGCTCTATAAGTTCATCATTTGAGAGAGATTCATCATGGCTTTCCAAAAGAACTTCATCGAAGCCAGCCCTATGGCACAGATTTACTGCCATTTCTGATCACACCGATGTCATCTTTAGCGAAGCCTGGGAAGTCATGCACGCATTCTGGCCATACTTTATTCCATGCCAAGGTCATGGTAGACGTCTTCATTTCGTCCCAAGATGATTTGACGTTATCTAAGGCGTGCTTAATGTTATACGACTTCCACCATTCACTGATAGTGGGTTTGCCAGGCCCATCTGTGCCCTTTATCAGTTGCTGCATGGTTCGCCGCTTGTAGTAGGTTTTTAGTGTTTGCCATGATTATTATGAATATATTTGAGCTTACAATAGACCCTTTAATATTCCATTTATTCATTTAATTAATAATGCATGTAAGTAATATGTAATGCAGTTAAAAAAAAAAAAAGAAAAAAAAAGGGGGGGAGGATGGAGGGGGAGAAATAATAGGCTCCAAGGGTGGTCAAGTTAAAGTCAGTACTGTGAGTGGCACGCCAAGTTCATGCTAGACGTCTTCACTTCATCCCAAGATGACTTGATGTTATCTAAGGCGTGCTTGATGTTATACGACTTCACCCCCATTCACTGATAATGAGTTTGCCAGGCCCATCTGTGCCCTTTATCAGGTGCTACATGGTTCGCCGCTTGTAGTAGGTTTTTAGTGTTTGCCATGATTATTATGAATATATTTGTGCTTACAATAGACCCTTTAATATTCCATTTCTTCATCTAATTAGTAATGCATGTAATATGTAATGCAGTAAAAATAAAAAAAAAGGGGGCGACGGGAAGAGATAATAGGCTCCAACGGTGGTCAAGTTAGTCAGTAGAGTGAGTGGCGGGGAAGTGTGGCGTGGATGACGTCATCATCCCTGGTCCCCCGCGCTGGGCCCTCTCGGATGACATGAGCGGATACCGTATCTGTGAATTTTTCTTATCGTATATCGAATCAAGGGTAGTAATTTCCAAATACTGTAACTATGAATTTACCGTATAAAGAACTACCGTATAACGAGGACCTACTGTGTTTATATATATATATATATATATATATATATATATATATATATATATATATATATATATATATATATATATACTCAGCTGTTTCATCAGTATATCACACGAATATTTACTTTTAAAACTCTAATGGTAAGTGTCCAACCACCTACAGTCCTGCTACTCATGGGGACTGCACATATTCCCAAAATAAATATGTTCAAGAGTGATGTGAATATTTAATAGGCAAGGGACTCAGGGAGGCCAGATAGGACTCCTGGCTCAGAGAGATGGCCTATTCCTCAGTCATGTTGTGCAGGAGACTGACACACTGTAGTAAATAGAAACAACGTACCTACATAAATACCGCAATTCATTGCTATAGAGTATTTTACTGATACAAGAAGCTAAAAACATAATCGTTTCGTAACAAAACGATCATGGTTGACTGATCAGTGCTGCCACCTAGTGATGAGCATTCCATTTGAACGGCTGTTTAAGTGTGAGAATTTTAATGTAGTTGTATGTTTTTAAATATTTTAGATTATTAATTTTTAGGTATTATGTTTTTTTAGTTTTTGCATCAATAAATGATTAAATTATTATAATCAATACCATAGAACTCATGTCTCCCAAAGGTTTTAAGTGTAAATGAGTGGTTCTAGGTGTGACATAAAAGTAGGAATTAATAAGAAAAATAGAGAAAGTAGCTAAAATTGTGAGTGTTTTTGAGAAGTATGGTGTGGTCAAGCAAACTGTCAGACATAAGTAAATCAAAAGATAAGCTGGTAGAATTTTCTTCCAAATACTGTGTAGATGCATTATGAAGTAAATGTGATAAAGGTGCACTAAGGAAAAATGTAAGGAGTGGAATAGATGCTGCATTAGATGCAGCAGTTATGGAGTGGTATAAGCAGCAATGATTGCTGAGATCAATGTCCACGGAATTGAAATCCTTGCAACAACTAGGAAGGTGGCACAGAAATTGATGTAAAGAATTTTAGGGGGAGTTGACTGGGTAGCCAGCAACCTTGAAATCTGCACCATGCAGAGTTAGACTCCAACACACTGACTAGACACGAAGGGAAAAGCCAGCAGACAGTGGTCCCCCCAAGAAAAACCAGAGTCCAGTCACACCATCTCTTACCAGGAAAATGAAACGACCATCCAGCCTTCAATGCAACAGAGCTTTCCCTCTCTCGTTTCTCTCTGCCTATTGCCTTTCCACCTGAACAGTGTGCTCCTTCCTCGCCTTTTATATTCTTGCTAACACCCCAACCTTCCTTAACCAGTAGTTAACGATTAGTTGAACCATTCACACATCCATGCAATCATTATTTCTCTATACACCACAGATGGGTACTATATTTGTGTGCCGTCACATTATCAATATGTCTCCTGAATCTAGCAATGTACTTGAGATAATAACTAGTGTCTCATTAATAATCTTTTTGCAATCTTTTAGTACTCTGAGATATATTTTGTCTTTTCCAGAAGGCTTAAACTTTACAGATTATCTCTATTGTTTTACCATTTCCTTAGTTATGGAAATATGTCAGCTTCTCTTTTTCTTGTTCTAAATATATTTTTACTCTTCTACCAGTGAAGTTAAGCTAACATGTTTTTAATTAGACATTGAAATTATATATCCTTTCATATAGATGGTGACTACATTTTAGAGCGGGAGCCCAGGCCATTTTATTTAAGGGAACGGGGCCAAGGCAACTGACCTTACTGATCGCAGGGGAAGTCCCCAAACATCCCCAAAATGGATTGCTGCCGGGTCTCGTGTATGGCCTTACCCATGAAATCACCCATGATAATGGGTAAAATGAGACATTTATTTAAGGGAACAGCGCCAAGGCCAAATTTGGTGCCAAATCTTTCCTTTGGCTTCCCTGAATGTGAAATGACCAATGACAGCAATTTTAAGTGTGTCTTTCCCCGCGACAGCAACCCCGATACAGTGAACGAAAGTGACATTTATTTAAGGGAACAGCGCCAAGGCTAATTTTGGTGCCAAATCTTTCCTTTGGCTTTCCTGAATGTGAAATGACCAATGACAGCGATTTTAAGTGTGGCCTTGCCCGCGACAGCAACCCCGATACAGTGAACAAACTTATCCCGTATCACTGCAAGGGTTTAAAAACAGCCGCTTTTTACGATGCTATGTCTGTAATCCAGCTAATACAGGAAAAATAATAGGAAAATATACATTAATTATGGGTAAACAGAAGAATGGATGATGTAAATAATTCTCTTGCCATACATAATTTAATTCGATAGCAGGGTACAGTGGAGTCAAACTTCTTCGACTAAAATTAAGTAAAAAGAAAACTACCAGTCATGTTAATTAGGTAGGACCTATCTGTCTATTTTAAGAAACGCTTTAGTATGTTACTATTCACTTGTGGTGACTACATCATCAGCTTGCATTTTATGCTTATATGAACAAAGATGTCGATGAAGTTCATCACATAAAAGGCAACAGCTTTATGAATTTGAACATTTTTTTTTAGAAGACAATGTCCATGCCATAAAATGGTCACTGAATAGTGTGTTCCTTTTATGCGCTTCTTTGTTAATGGTTGACAAACAAAACTAAATTATGTGATAATCCTTATGGTAAAGACACCCAAAACTTTCCTAACTGTAGCCACTCCTTTGACATATTACATACACTAAATCATATACAATAAGTAATGTTCACGTCCAGAATCTTCAAAGCTTTTCGTGGGGCATATACAGCGGCTGCATCTTATACTAAATAACTGGGCATCAAGCCTCTACCAGACATGTTAACATTAAAAATGGTTCATTGTTTTATCTTATACACTTTACATTTAGATAATTACTCCCACTGGTCCTCTGTTACGTGACATAAAACTTCACTGTCACTGTCTTCACTCCAGGCCTTATCGGATTCTTCAGCATCCTTTGACAACACTTTATTATCGTCGTCATCATCATTTGTCTGTGTGTCTGTAATGAGTGATGGGAGAGAAGACCCTGCATACCAGTCTGGCTCCAACATACCGTTCTGATTCTCCCTCCATCCGTAGTCAGTAGGATTTTCCGTGCCAGATGGATCAGTCTGATCTGCCCTCTTCCAGTACCTTGCCACAAACTGTGCTCGTTTGATCTGATTATAAAGGACCTTCTGGCAAGGAGGTAATGAGGCACAGTTGATCTTCTTTAGTTTGGTCAAAGGTTCTTTATTATTACCATAACTCATTCGCATGAAGGCTTTGAATCTTGCTTCATTGATATTAGAAGATTTTTCACCATATAGGAAAGTAATATATCTAGTAACACCTGGAATGTCGACGTCGAGCGACGTTAGAGATCGCAGTGCTGTTACATACTCTTCATCTGCTACAATGCTTTTAAAGGGCTTCACCTTGCCTTTCCTGAAAAAGCATGGGTTAAAATCACAACCGGTTAGGGCATGGTACCCCAGAAGAGCTTCAGTGAATCCAGAATTTTCTCGTTCAAGAACATCAGCAATCTCTGAAACATTTATGTACCTCCGGTTATTCCCTGCTCCATAGTCCATGATGATGCTGATACTTTTTGTTCTTTGAACAATGCTGAGAAGAATAATTAGAACATCAGTGTCTGTGGAACGTACAAGTATGTGACCTGTGGAAATGTTCTTTGCATGGAATGCAATGAGTGTGTCGGCCTCTTCATGACAACCTTGAAAATGACTGGGTTGGAGGATTTGTAGCAAACCCAGTTCATTGTTCTTTAACTGTATGCACATTCCACCATGTGAAATATATACCCTTTTTCTTCCTATAATTGACCCATATTGGGGCTTCTTCCACTCCTGCATAATGAAGCGTGCAAACTCTTCCTTAAATGAGCAGCTTTTTAGTAGCTCTGTCCCATTTTGTCTCTGCGTCTGTTCAGAACCAGTTATGACAAAAGTCTGATGCATGCAAGAACCACGCATAGTTCGCTCACTGTCTTTTATAGATGGCGACTTGTACTTGTCAAGTACCAAGTGGATCTCTTCTCCGTAGCTGGAACAAATCTTTACTAGCAAATCCCTGGCCATGGTTGCATACGTGGACTTGTTGTGCTTGCCTAAAGTTTCGTGGAGGATGTTTCCTCCATCTATAATTGTAGCCTTAATTTGGGAGACTGTTATGTGCAAGCACAGTCTGCTGTTTGCTTTCCAGGGCTTTTGTTAAGGTGGCCTTGTCCGTCTTCAAAGGCGTTCCGTCACTGTGTGCAAGAGATAGAGGCACTGATGTAATAGGATAACTTAGAATGTTTTTCAAGTTAAGCTTGTCATTATTCATGTCTTCAAGAGCCAAAATGCGTCCAAAACATCCCTGACCCCTTCAGCAGCCTTCATCTTTCGCAGGGTTGATTTAGCTTCGTTTACATGTATATTTTCTGCAGCAAAATTCAGCATTTTTATCCTTGCTACTGGCTTAAGAAACCGTGAGCTATCAGTTGCACACTCTTCCTCAAATTTCTCTCGCAGCCGTCTGCCACGTGACAATGTGTCAAGAAGAAACTTCTCTGTTTCTTCCTTAGTGATCTTTCCTGTTGCTAAATTGACAAGAGAAGTTGGAGCACTACTTGCAAATGGGTTGCAAGTGTTGTCAACAGTTTTGGCCAAACCATCCATGTCTTCATTGTCTCGCTTTATTCTCCATCTCCGCAGCTGCATCATTGGCTCCTCTCCCATCTGAAGGCCAGCCATTTGGCGGAGCTCTGACATGGCCATACCACGCTGAGCGAGGCTGACTGACCACCTCCGAAAGGCGCTTTCTGAGTTTCTGAAAATGTGATACCTTTCATGGGGGATGCTGCATCTCTGTTCACTGTCTGTTCTAAGGCCAGGTCAACGGCACATCTGGCATATGATTTCTTTGTTCGTCGAACTGACAATGCACCGCCATCCAGAATTGCACGGGCTGTTGGATCCAGTTCTCGGAGTTTGCAGAGGAATAGAGAACTCCATCTTGCGTAATTGGGGCGGTTTAAAGCAAAGAATACTTCATTCACACACACGAGAACACGTATATACAGGTCGACGTCATTGGTACGCACAGCTCGCTGCAGTGTTCTGTGCACCCTGTTAATGAGATATACATAGCAAGCCCAGTATGCTGCTGTGCTCCCATATTTCCTTCTATGTTGTCATGCAAGAAGTTTTCATACCTATCTAGTATATTTTTTAACAAAGTAGTTTCAGTTACAGTCTGACAATACTCGGCTGTAGTACTACTGTAGGAACAAATTTCTTGGACAAGGGTCTCTTCCTCATCTGTTAGGAAATCCAAATACCTCTTGAAGAGGGCTCGTTCCATTACAGCAGCAAGAATTTGGTGAATTCTACTACATCTATTGTAAAATTTTCCCTTTATGAATCCACTGACAGAACCTTCACCCAAGATACCTGATTCTGTGAGAAGATATTCAATGCCTGAATCAGCCAAAAATGTTCCTATAGCTCCATAGAAAGCTAATTCGAGGTGAAAGTTTCCCATCAGTATGACCAGTTTGTCAAAAACAGGAGCTTGCAGAGCTTGAATAGAATATGCCTTTTGGGCTACTGCAAGGTCATAGGTTTTTTTTTTTTTTTTTTTTACATTACAAGGGCACTGGCCAAGGGAAAACAAAGTGTTGGAAAAAAAAAAATCCCGCTGGTTGCCAGGCCCTGTTAAGAGGAAAAAACAAAAAAATCTAAAAGGAGGGTCCAGTTAACGTAAGAGGTGTCTTGACACTCCTCTTTTGAAAGAGTTTAAGTCATAGGCAGGTGGAAATACAGACACAGGTAGAGAGTTCCAGAGTTTACCAGTGTAGGGAATGAAGGAGTGAAGATACTGGTTAACTCTTGCATTAGGAAGATGGACAGAATAGGGATGAGAAGAAGTAGAGAGTCTTGTGCAGCGAGGCCGCAGGAGGGGGGAAGGCATGCAGTTAGCAAGTTCAGAAGAGCAGACAGCATGAAAACAGCGGTAGAAGACAGATAAAGATGCAACATTGCGGCGGTGACTTAAAGAATCAAGACAGTCAGTTAGAGGAGAAGAGTTGATAAGACGAAAAGCTTTAGATTCCACCTTGTTTAGTAAAGCTGTGTGTGGATCCCCCAGACATGAGAGCCATACTCCATACACGGGCGGATAAGGCCCTTGTACAGAGCAAGCAGCTGGGAGGGAGAGAAAATGGACGAAGACGCCACAGGACACCTAACTTCTTGGAAGCTGATTTAGCAAGAGTAGAGATGTGAAATTTCCAGTTTAGATTTTTAGTGAAGGATAGACCGAGTGTGTTTAATGTAGAGGAGAGGGAAGTTGAGTGTTATTGAAGAAGAGAGGATAGTTGTCTGGAAGGTTATGTCGAGTAGATAGTTGTAGAAATTGAGTTTTTGAGGCATTGAACAAAACCAGGTTTTCTCTGCCCCAATCAGAAACAAGTGAAAGATCAGAAGTTAGGCGTCCTATAGCATCTCGCCTTGAGTCATTTAATTGTTGTTGGGTTGGGCGTCTGTTGAACGCTGTTGAATAATGCAAGGTGGTATCATCAGCATAGGAGTGGATAGGGCATTGAGTCAGATTTAGGAGATCATTGATGAATAATAGAAAGAGAGTGGGTGATAGGACAGAACCCTGTGGAACACCACTGTTGATAGTTTTAGGGAAGAACAGTGACCGTCTACTACAGCAGCAATAGAACGATCGGAAAGGAAACTGGAGATGAAGGTACAGAGAGAAGGATAGAATCCGTAGGAGGGTAGTTTAGAAATTAAAGATTTGTGCCAGACTCTATCGAAGGCTTTCGATATGTCAAGGCCGACAGCAAAGGTTTCACCGAAGTCCCTAAAAGAGGATGACCAAGATTCAGTTAGGAAAGTAAGAAGATCACCAGTAGATCTGCCTTTACGGAAACCATACTGGCAATCAGAGAGAAGGTTGTGAGCTGATAGATGCCTCATTATCTTCCTATTAAGGATAGACTCAAAGGCTTTAGAAAGGCAGGAAATCAAAGCTATAGGGCGGTAGTTAGAAGGATTGGAGTGGTCACCTTTTTAGGGACAGGTTGAATGTGAGCAAACTTCCAGCAAGAAGGATAAATAGAAGTAGAGAGACACAGATGAAAGAGTTTGACCAGGCAGTGAGCGAGTTCGGAAGCACAGTTTTTGAGAACAACAGGAGGGACTCCATCCGGACCGTAAGCCTTCCGAGAATCAAGGCCAGAGAGGGCCAGGAAAACGTCTTTATAAAGAATTTTAATTTTAGGGATGAAGTAGTCAGAGGGTGGAGGAGTAGGAGGAATATGCCCAGAATCATCCAAAGTTGAGTTGGTAGCAAAGGTTTGAGCGAAGAGTTCAGCTTTAGAAAAGAAGAGACAGCTGTAGAGCCATCTGGATGAAGTAAAGGAGGGAAAGACGAAGAAGTAAAGTTGTTAGAGATATTATTGGCTAGATGCCAGAAATCTCGAGAGGAGTTAGAATTGGAAAGACTTTGACATTTTCTATTGATGAAAGAGTTTTTAGTAAGTTGGAGAATAGATTTGGCATGATTACGGGCAGAAATATATAGGGCATGAGTTTCAGCAGTTGGATGGCTACGGAACCGTTTGTGAGCCGCCTCTATCATTGACAGCACGAGAACAAGCAGAGTTAAACCAAGGCTTTTTAGCTTTAGGGTTAGAGAAAGTATGAGGAATGTATAGCTCCATGCCAGAGATAATCACCTCTGTTATGCGCTCGGCACAAAGAGAAGGATCTCTGACATGAAAACAATAATCATCCCAAGGGAAATCAGAATAGTACTGCCTTAGTTCCTCCCACTTAGCAGAGTTAAAATGCCAGAAGCACCTCCGCTTAGGCGGGTCCTGAGGCTGCACTGGAGTGATAGAACAGGTAACGGAAATTAGATTGTGGTCGGAGGAGCCCAACGGAGAGGAAAGTTTAACAGAGTAAGCAGAAGGGTTGGAGGTTAGGAAAAGATCAAGAATGTTGGGCGTGTCTCCAAGGCGGTCAGGAATACGGGTAGGGAACTGCACTAGCTGCTCTAGGTCATGAAGGATAGCAAAGTTGAAGGTTTGTTCACCAGGTTGGTCAGTGAAAGAAGATGAAAGCCAAAGCTGGTGGTGAACATTGAAATCCCTAAAATGGAGATCTCAGCAAAAGGAAAGTGAGATAAGATGTGCTCCACCTTGGAAGTCAAATAGTCAAAGAATTTTACATAGTCAGAGGAATTAGGTGAGAGGTATACAGCACAGATGAATTTAGTTAGAGAGTGACATTGAAGTCTTAGCCAGATGGTAGAAAATTCTGAAGATTCAAGATTGTGGGCACGAGAGCAAGTGGTGTCGTTACGCACGTATGCGCAACATCCAGCTTTGGATTGAAAATGAGGATAGAGCAAGTAGGAGGGAACAGAAAAGGGCTGCTGTCAGTAGTCACAGACAACTGTGTTTCGGTTAGGAAGAGAAGATGAGGTTTAGTAGAGGAGAGGTGGTGTTCCACAGATTGAAAATTAGAACGAAGGCCACGAATGTTGCAGAAATTGATAGTGAAAGTATTAGATGAAGTGTCAAGACACCCAAGGTCGACAGCAGAGGGGCAGTCCGACCTGGGGACATTTATGGTCCCTCCCAGAGGGGACTCCGAGGCAGGGCGTGGTGAAGCCATTATTAAATTTTGATTTGAAGAGAGTGTAAAAGTGTAAGGTGTTGTAGTGTAGTGTAGGAAGTAGTAGAAGTTGTCTTTAGAGGGCAGGCTGCAGCTGCTCAATTGTATAAATGAGACCACAAAGGGAACCGGGAAGAGAGGACACGGGGAATCACTCAGTCTGCAGCACTGCCTACATCCCCGTAAGTACCTCTCCTGGAGTATTCCACCGGGCGGCAGGTGACTACTGCCTACTCCAATGAAACCATATTCTTGGTTTGTATCCCTTGCCACTTTTAGTGAACGGACCATAGTCTCCTGTACTACATCATTGCTTGTAGGGGGCTTAGCTATAGGATCCATGTATGTAATTACAGTTTGAGGGAGAGCATCAGTCACATACTGAGAAATAAACCCAGTGAAGAGTGGTTGTTTCTGTGAAAAAGACTGAAGAAGCCACATGAAATCAAGACAACTCTGTCACCTTAGAGGATGGAATCAGCCGGAACTGGGCCTGTTTTAAAGATACAGAAAGAGGAGCAATACTCCCTTCTCTGACATCAAAGCACCTCCTCATCCGTCCTGTCACTGTCTGTACTCTAGATGTCATTGATGGATGTGATAGCTCCTCTTTTGGTACTGCATTCTGGTAACAAATTCCTACTGTGCAGTGCAATGTGCTCTTGCCATCTAAGGTCTCCGTGTTAACATCGAAGTTGTCCCAAGCACAAGCTGAAATGCAAGGAATATGACCTACGTACATTAAACATGATATTTGTGTTGGCTTTACACTTTTTTGGCAAACAGTTTGTTATTCTTATGTAATCATGTTCACTATATTGCTAGATGGAAAAAATAATACTGTGTTATTATTATTATTATTATTATTATTATTAGTAGTAGTAGTAGTAGTAGTAGTAGTTTTATCATTATTATTACTATTATTATTATTATTATTATTATTATTATTATTATTATTATTATTATTATTGTTATTAGCAGTAGTAGTAGTAGCAGGAGTAGTAGTAGTAGTAGTAGTAGTAGTAGTTTTATCATTATTATTATCATTATTATTATTATTATTATTATTATTATTATTATTATTATTATTATTATTATTACTGCTACTACAACTACTACGACTTCTACTATAGTCGTACGTGTTCCTAAATTGCTGTTCAGACTAAGCCCATCTGGTGATTCTCGATTTTCCTCCGAGCATGTGTAAGCGATTTCTGTTTCCAGTCGTTTCACCTCGTCGTAACTAACACAGTGTCCAAAGCGATTGAGAATATTCAGAACAGATTTTGATCCTGTGAGAGTGCCGATTCCCAGTCCTAGTGCTTGATGTTTCCATGGGCGGACTCTTCCTTTGCTGCAGTTAAACAGAGCATCTGATGCACTGGCTAATACCCTTCTTTTGTTGGCGTCACTTGACCACAACGAATCAGCTTGTAAGCCACCAATAAGAGTACTGTAAAACAGAGACACTAGGTGTGGTATAGCTGGAGCAGTTTCCTTGAGATTGTATACTGAAGTAGGTGAAGGAGGTTTTGTTGGAGTCATTGCAAGAATTTCTGTGCGCAGAGCCATGGCAGCAAGTCTTATGAGATTTTCCTTGGTGTTATTTCCTTGGCTTAGCTTGACAAGTGCATCTTCACGTGTCATTGAACTTGAGAAGACAAAGGAGCCAGATTTGTTTGACTGTTTGTCGATGCTGATTCCTGTAAGTCGTTCTTGTACTTTATACATGAGCATTTGGACACTATATTGCTCTAAGTCACTCTGTGTACCTCCAACAGCAAAATATTCTTCACTGTATAGTTTGAAAATGGTTGTTGCGAGCAGGGTGTTTTGTTTTCTATTACTTCATGTTCAAGAAACACACAGAGCTTCTGAAAGGCTTCTTCATGCTTTTTCCGATTGGACTTGTGTTCTGTCGGCTTATGTTTTTGTCTAATATAATTACGCTGACAAGAGCTGTGGTACTGAGCTTGCTCTGCTATTAATTCCTCCCCCAGCTCAAGAATCCTTGTGTCACCATGCCTTTCTGCAGCAGAGAGGATGGATTTGCTGCCCTCTGTAGTCAGGGACATAGAAAGATTTTCACTGCTGGTTGACTTCCGCAGCCGCTTTTTCCTGCAGAAGAGGCATTTATCTTCAAGACTTTCTCTAATGCTCACAGGTTCCAGAGAGGAGTCCGAATTCAATGACTCTGCAGGGTCTTCAGATGGTGATCGTCGTTTTTTTACTGCACAGAAACGACTGAAGCACTTTGAGTGATAAAAAATGCAGTCTGGTTGGTCCGTATTATTAATATCCTCTGTTGCATTAAAGAATACATCAGTCTTCAATGTTTTCCTGCGCTTAGCAGCACTCTTAGCTGTTTCCCAGTTTTGTGGTCTGAAAGGCTTAAGTTGTTCATCTTCTTTTCCACCATTACAGAAGATACAGGTCGCCATGACCTGCAAAAATATAAGAAAGATTTTACAATGGAATTGTTACAGCTCATTTTACCTAGTCAGAAATCATGGTTCCAGAATTATATCAGATCACATACGATACTGAACATGACAACAACAACAACAACAACAACAACAACAACAACAACAACAACAACAACACACAATAATAATAATAATAATAATAATGATGATAATAATAATAACAATAATGATAATAATAATAATAATAATAATAATAATAATAATAATAAAAATAGTAGTAGTATTAACATTATCATTATTATTATTATTATTATTATTATTATTATTATCATGATGATGATGATGATGATGATGATGATGATGATGATAATAATAATAAATAATATTATTATTATTATTATTATTTATTATTATTATTATTATTATTATTATTATTATTATTATTATTATTATTATTATTATTATTATTATTATTATTATTATTATTACTATTACTATTATTATTTTCTTCTTCTTCTTATTATTATTATTTCGTTCACTGTATCGGGGTTGCTGTCGCAGGTAAGGCCACACTTAAAATTGCTGTCATTGGTCATTTCACATTCAGGAAAGCCAAAGGAAAGATTTGGCACCAAAATTGGCCTTGGCGCTGTTCCTTAAATAAATGTCACTTTCGCTCACTGTATCGGGGTTGCTGTCGGGAAAGACACACTTAAAATTGCTGTCATTGGTCATTTCACATTCAGGGAAGCCAAAGGAAAGATTTGGCACCAAATTTGGCCTTGGTGCTGTTCCCTTAAATAAATGTCTCATTTTACCCATTATCATGGGTGATTTCATGGGTAAGGCCATACACGAGACCCAACAGCAATCCATTTTGGGGATGTTTGGGGACTTCCCCTGCGATCAGTAAGGTCAGTTGCCTTGGCCCCGTTCCCTTAAATAAAATGGCCTGGGCTCCCGCTCTAATTTGCTTCCCTCCACATTACCAGGATATCTTCTAAATCTAGCAGTTTCCTGAAGACAGTACCTAATGGCTCATTGATAATCTTTTTGTATTCTTTTAATAATCTGAGATATATTGCTTCTAATCTTTGAGACAAACTTTTCAGTGTATCTCTCCCTTGTTCCACTATCTCCTTTGTTATGGAAATACTTCTTAGCTTTTAATTTTCTTCTCTGATAATCTTTTCACTATCTGGCATTCCATGCATGTTTTCCACACTGGATAGTATCAATATATATCCTTTCCCTTAGGTTACTAAGTAAATACTCAGTAACTGTTATTCTCTTCTTCCTTCTCTCACCATAGGTAACAAGAGACTACAGACTGCACTGTGAGGCCATTGAAGAAAAGATTGTAGGTGTGATGAGTGATACATTGGAGCGGCAGTTGTCCACATGGGAAGCACGTTCCCCTGTCCCTTCACCCTCATTTAGTGGCATCCTCAAGGCACTGAGCAAACTGCATGAAGCTGTCTCAGATGTCCTCCCGCCCCAGCAGGTACATATAATCCTTTTTGTCTTTGTCATGGTTTCCTTGTTGTTTCTTAATAACTTTTTTTCTTTTTTCTTTAATGGTGATGAATTTGTGATAGAATATTAGTAACAAAAATTTTATCTGGAATATTTTGAGATACATAATCCAGCATATACACAGTAAGTATGTACCTATATCATATTTTATATAATTCATCTGTACATCCTGTCTGTTTTTTATTAATTTGTTTGAACCAGATGAAAACATTATTCCATCTTCTGGAGTTCTCTGTCACTTCTTCCAATACACCAAATGGATTTTACATTTATATGTAGCACCCTTTTGTAAAATAAGGCACATTGGCAAGTTCTATCTGCTGTATTCCCTTGATAACTACTATTCATCCGTTTTCTTTATTGCCTTACTAAGGATGTGTTTACACCAGGCGAATCAAATCAATTCAATTCATGAAGAATCATTTGAACTGAGCCATTTTGAATTTGCATAGTTCCAACCGACTGAGTCTCAACACATCTGATTCACATCATTCAGATGATTCAGTACCAAGGCAGCCTTCGGGAAATATGGACATATTAGCTTTTGCAGAAATAGCAGTGCTACAGTGGCTGAAGAACTGTAGGCGTAGGCGTCAGCAACGAATATGGGTGCATACAATTAATTCCAGAAAACCTAAATTTGGGAACTTTGAACATTTGTTCCCAGATCTGGTTAATAATCCAGAGAGGTTTTAGGATTTCTTTAGGATAACCACAGAATAATTAAAGATGTTGGTGGTGCCTGTCACCTACAAGAATGTACTAGACCTACAGCAACAGCCATGTCAGTTTGTGACACCGAGAGAATACTTTGCCTCACCAGGTAGAGCTGTCGAGTCGCAGGACAGAATGATCCACTGATACACACATTCACCGCGGGAGAAATAGGCACACCAATTGATACCATATCATCACATCTACTCTTTATTAAGGCTTAACGGTATATGGAGAATAATAAAACAAATACAGCTATGTTAATTCTAATATTCTGTCATATTAACTTTTACTTTGTGATGTGCCATACCGTAGTACTTAGTGAATGAAATCAGAGGCACAGGGGGTAATATAAGGATGTTTACACCACTCCCACACTCAGGTTGGTGCCTGGCTGACTGGCGATTAAGTTATACCATGCATTTCAAAGGTAGACGATACACCCTACGGTTACCAAATGAAAATGTAAAACCATGTTCATAATGCTTTCTGCTGTCATTTTTTTTTTTTTTTTTTTGCAGAATAATAGTCTACAAATTCGTAGGCTGCAGCAGGTCCTTTTAGCTATGATTTAGTACAATACATGTACATGATTTCAGCGTACAGGATCACTGGGATCATATATAGCACGTTATTCTCTTACTAAATCTATTAGAACATCCACTAGCATGGTGCTTATTCCTCGGCTGAATTGCCTTGACTGGTGAAAAAATGGGTCCAAACCAATTATTGATTTTGAATTGCCATGAATCGGCATGATTTGAATTGACTTGATTCACTTGGTGTAAATGGTTACATTGAAAGTAATGTGGTGAATCAACATGATTCATTAATCATTTGACTTGAGTCATTTTGAATCTGCCTAGGTCTAACCGGCTGATTCACATCATTCAGATGATTCAGTACCAAGGCAACCTTCGGCAATTATGGACGCATTGGCTGTTGCAGAATTATCAGTGTTACTGTTGCAAAGGCAGTGTAGGCATAGGCATCAGCAGCGAATGTGGGTGCATTCAATTAATTGTAGAAGACCTGAGTTTGGGAGCCTTGCTTATTTCTTCCCAGATTTGATCACTAATCTGGAGAAGTTTAATGAATTCTTTAGAATAAGCACAGAACAATTTAAGATGTTGGTGGAGTTGATTGGGTCCTCCATCAAGAAGCAGAATACCAGTTACTTACATGCAGTTGGACCAGAAGAAAGGTTGGACATTTTCCTAAGGTAAGTTTATTAATTAAAAAAAGAAGTCTACTAGCAAATTAGTGTCTCAGGCAACTGTAAATGAAAAAAAAAAACAATATGTAGACATACTTTATTTCTGGTTATGTATACAGTAGTAAACTGTTAGGTCCTCCTACTTTCAGGATAGCTACCTCTTACACAAGGGTAATCAGAATTATTATCAATAGTATACGGCGACGTAGCATGAGATGGTTGTTGGCATCGGTCAGTCCAGTCCAAGGATTCTAGGAGGATATACGGGTTCAATGGGATGGCTGGAGGAATTGATTAGGGATTGGAGCTAGCAAAAGAGGCACATGGGTCACAGGCAGCAAGGTGGAGAGGAATGGAGGGGTCCATCAGTGGGAGAGGATGAGCACCGTTACAAGATTCAAACAGTCAGTCAGTCATGGGAAGGAACGCAAGCTATGGCAGCCATTGCCCGTCTCCACCTGGGCCACTTGCACTACCGATTCCTATCTCCTGATCCCTTCTGCCCTTGGTGTAGGACTACCCCTGAGACCATCGAATATTTCCTGTTCCTTTCTGCCCTTGGTGTAGGACTACCCCTGAGACCATCGAATATTTCCTGCTCCACTGTCCACGCTTCCACTCCTACCGCACTGCACTACGTTCCCGGCTCTCTTCCCTGGGCATCACAACACTCAACCTGCCCACCCTCCTGGTGGCCTCAGGTGTCCACCCCTCCCAGCAACCTGCTGTCCTTTGCCTTACCTGTGCCTTCTTGAGGAAGTCCAGCCAGCTACCATGCCTGAGATACCAACACAGGACTACCCCAGGGCTCATAAGGATCCATAGATCTTCACGATCTTAACACCAACAACAACAAAGCAAGCCATAACAGTTGTGTTTGTGGCAAATGCAAGAAAATGCATATATATATATATATATATATATATATATATATATATATATATATATATATATATATATATATATATATATATATATATATATATATATATATATATATATATATATATATATATATATATATATATATGTTTTATTTACCTTTATAAGTTCATAGCTACGAGAGAAAGGATGAAAAATACGTGGGTGGCGGGAGAGCATGGAAAAAAATCTTCAAGTTAGTCCTGAAAACGCTTTCTTTGAAAGTTCGCTACCAACAGATGGCAGCACCGCTGCTGTCCTCCAAACTTTAACCCACACCACAACTTCCTCCCTGTATATTCCTTGGTCCAGTCTAAGAATTCTAGGTAGGATATACTGGTTCAATGGGAGGGCTGGAGAAATTGATTAGGGAGCGGAGACCATAACAGATAGCACGCGGGTCGCAGGTAGTAAAGGGGAGAGTGACCCGCCTCCGCCTGGGCCACACCGCGCTCAGTGCTCACTTGCACCACCTACATCTGTCTCGTGATCACTTCTGTCCTTGGTGTAGCACTACCTCTGAGACTCTGAGACCATTGAACATTTCTTGCTCCATTGCCCAGGCTTCCACACCAACCACACTGCATGGTCACGCTCACGGTTCTCCGCCCTGGCCATCACAACATTCGACCTGCCCAACTTCCTGGTGGCATCAAGCGTCCATGTCCACCCGTCACGGCAACCTGCTATCTGTCCTTCGTCTTACTAGTGCCTTCTTGAGGAAGACTGGCCAGGTATCACACCTGTGATACCCACACAGGACTATGCCAGAGCTCATATGAATCCAACAGTTAAGGCCATCAAGATCTATGGATCCTTATGAGCTCTGGGATAGTCCTGTTTGGGTATCACAGGCATGGTAGCTGGCCAGTCTTCCTCAAGAAGGCACAAATAAGACGAAAGACAGAAGGTTGCTGGGAGGAGTGGATGCCTGAGGCCGCCTGGAGGGCAGGTTGAGTGTTGTGATGGCCAGGGTGGAGAGCCGTTAGTGTAGGGCAGTATGGTGAGAGTGGAAGCGTGGACAATGAAGCAGGAAATGTTCCATGGCCTCAAGGGTAGTCCTACACCAAGGGCAGAAGGGGTCAGGAGACAGACGTAGGAGGTGCAAGTGAGCACTGAGTATGGTGTGTTCAGGTGGAGCTAGGCGGGCAGAAAACACGTTTGTGTGTGTGTGTGTGTGTGTGTGTGTGTGTGTGTGTGTGTGTGTGTGTGTGTGTGTGTGTGTGTGTGTATATATATATATATATATATATATATATATATATATATATATATATATATATATATATATATATATATATATATATTATTTGCCTTATAAGTTCATAATCACGAGAGAATGCAGGGAAAAATAGTAGGTAGGATGGGGGGGGGGGAAGCATGGAAGAAATCTTAAGTTACTCCTGAAAACGTTTTCTATGAAAGTGCTCGCTTTTACCAGATGGCAGCACCGCCGCTGTTCTCCAAACTTTAACCCTTACCACAACTTCCTTCTTGTTTATTCCTTGGTCCAGTCAGAATTACTATCACTAGCATACGGTCACAGTGCATGAGATGGTAGTTGTTGTTGGTCAGTCCAATAACCGTAGCTGAAGTTTTGGTCCTTAACGAGTTTCTTACGAAAGGCCTGATGTATTTCTATCTTAATGTCAATGCTGTCAACAGGCGACAGTTGTTTCATAAGAGATAGAAGACTTAGCAAGTACTGGCGATCTGGGTCAAGTTCATTTTAATTTTTACAAACTGCTTGTTCTCGCAACTTCTGCAACCCCCCCACGATTTGCTCATCTGCTTCATTTGCAAGCTCATAACACCCGTCTTTTGTTGGCGTTAGGCTTCTTTGCTGTAGATGATCGCTGACTGGTAGCAGGTGTAGACCTAGTTTCCCCTTCACAGACGTTTACATTGTTTGCTGTTTGTTGAGAACACGCATTTTCAGGTGTATCCGTGATATTAGTGGTTGATGAATTATCCTCAGGTGCAGCATCATCTCCATCATAAATGTTGTCACCAGACGGGGGTGGTTCATTAGAAGATGTTGCTCATGGTGTCACATGGGGTATGAGGTATTCCATAGCATTGTAGAATACCCATTTCTTTGTTTGGATGTTAGGTGATCCAGATGCTTGAGTAGTAATCTTCCTCTTGCCCACATAAAGTTGCTCCTTAATTGATGCCACTTGTCCTTGCAATCAGATTCTGTGGACGAAATAAAAATAATGGTGATTATAATAATAATAAATAGTATTAGTGATTATTACTTTAATGGCAACAGCAATGATGATAGAAAATGATATTGAAATAGGAAGCCTATTCATGGAGGGTATTTTACTCTCTCTCTCTCTCTCTCTCTCTCTCTCTATATATATATATATATATATATATATATATATATATATATATATATATATATATATATATATATATATACAGTAAACCCTCGCACTTGGTGAATCTCAGCTTGGCGAAATTCACTTTTGGCGGTAGGGTTGTCACAGACCACCGAGTACACACTTGGCTATTTGAATTCAAACTTGGCGGCCGCACGGCGAACCACGCTGCTCCCTTGTGACATCAGACCTCTCTCTAAACCTATCAGAATGCAGTTTGAAAGTCCCCTTCAGCCATTTTGTTTATGCTACCCTCTGTTCTGCTAGCGTGGGAATGAATTCTGGCGATTTACCGCCAACATGGCC
This sequence comes from Portunus trituberculatus, assembly GCF_017591435.1. Taxonomy (NCBI): domain Eukaryota; kingdom Metazoa; phylum Arthropoda; class Malacostraca; order Decapoda; family Portunidae; genus Portunus; species Portunus trituberculatus. Next base: position 18,472,891 of record NC_059292.1, on the reverse strand, counting down.
TCTACCAGCGTGGGGGTAAGGACAATGGTGGTGGCGGCAAGGACGAAAGTGGGCGAGGGAAATGGGTGGAAAAACGGGAGTACAGACAAAGAAAGCATCACAAATGCTTGTTTATTGGTCTGTTTTGTGCATGTGTTCTAATATGTGAAGACAAAAGATTTTACTTCAGCTCGAAAGATGGTATTTTAGGGGTCAAAAGAGGGACTTTAGCAATGACCAAAGACTGATTGAAACATTTTTTAGGCAATTTATATGGTATAAAGAACTCGTGTTTGGCGAAATTCGCATTTGGCGGTAGTTTCGCCAGACTAATTAATTTGCCAAGTGCGGGGGCTTACTATATATATATATATATATATATATATATATATATATATATATATATATATATATATATATATATATATATATATATATATATATATATATATATATATATATATATATATATATATATATATATATATATATATATATATATATATATATATATATATATATATATATATATATATATATATATATATATATATATATATATATATATATATATATATATATATATATATATATATATATATATATATATATATATATATATATATATATATATATATATATATATATATATATATATATATATATATATATATATATATATATATATATATATATATATATATATATATATATATATATATATATATATATATATATATATATATATATATATATATATATATATATATATATATATATATATATATATATATATATATATATATATATATATATATATATATATATTTTTTTTTTTTGCCTCCCTTGGGTTCCAGTTTTGCACTGGGAAGACTACAGTGCATAGGATTGTCAGGGAAACAAGTAATGCTGTATGGGAAGTATTACAGCCAAAGTATATGCCATTACCTGACCATCTACAGTTTAAAGAGTTAGCATGAACATTTTTCAACAAATGCAATATTCCAAACTGTATCGGAAGTGTCGACGGCAAGCACTGTCGGCTGACATGCCCACCTACTGCTGGCTCACTTTTCCATAATTACAAAGGGTATCACTCTATTGTATTAATGGCTATTGCTGATGCCAAGAGTTGTTTTACTCTGATTGATGTTGGGGCATATGGGCGAAACAGTGACAGTTTAGTTTTCAATTACTGTAATATGGGTAGGTCACATCTCTCTGGTCATTTAGATATCCCACAGCCTAGTGAAATACTTCATACTGATACCAAAGTACCAATCTATCTCATAGAAGATGAAGCTTTCCCTTTACGCCCAATATAAGGAGGCCTTACCCTCGAAAGGACATAGATTACTCTAGAAAGGTATTCAACTATAGGATGAGCAGAGCTAGGAGAACAATAGAATGTGCTTTTGGAATACTAACTCAGAAGTTTGCTGTACTGAAAACAGTAATGGAGACAAGCACTGAGGTATCTGAAGCAATAGTTAAAAGTGTCTGTGTGCTTCATCATGAAGACAACATTAACATTGTTGGTGATGATGATGCAACTGATGACTGTCAAAACATGAGGAGCCTGTCACCAACAAGAAATACAAGGCCTGCAGCAGAACCTATATTAGTTTGTGACACTCTCAGAGAATACTTTGTCTCATCAGTTGGAGCTGTTGAGTGTAGGAGAGAAATATCCACTGATAAATACATTTACCTCAGAAGAAATGACCATGTCAATGGATTCCGTGTCACAACTATTCTGTGTTAAGGCTTAATGGTATATGGAAGATATTAAGACAAATACAGCTATGTATTTCATTATTTTGTCATATTACTTATTACTTTTTTAGAAAAGCATTTATGACTCGGCATACCATGGTAATCAGTGAACAAAATCAGAAGCACAGCCTAGCCTAGCTGACTGACTGTTATGCTGTCACTCATTTCATAAATAGATACACCCATCAGTTACCAAAAGAATATATGCAACTACATCCATAACATTTTCTGTTGTTGTTTTTTTTCTATATGTTGAATGATACTGTACAGGTTGAACCCCGATTTAACGGCAAGCTCGGGGATTTGCCGTTGCCGTTAAATCGATTTTGCCGTTAAAGCTGATAAATACTAAAAATATAAGAAAATGATAGAAAATAAAAAGTTAGGTTAGGAGAAAACGAAAATTAATGTTCTTACCATGTACTGGACGCTTCTTCCGCTCAAGAACGCAGGTGTCTTCTTATTTACTACTGTAGGTGAGGAGTTACTGTTGCATGGATGGAGTGGAGGTTGAAGGAACGGCTGCAAGGGTGATATCTTGCTGGCGATCACTGATGTCTGCAGGGTCTGAATGGTTGCTGATGTCAGGTAGGCTGATGTCTGGGGTCTCTGGTGGGGTACTGACTGGTGTAACAGTACTAACTGAAGGGGAGACTGGGATTTTTACGATGTCTGGAGCAGATGATGGTCCTGGTGCAGATGATGGATGAGGTGAAGGAGTACGCTTGTCACACATAGCCTTGAAAAGATCTTGTAGCTTGTCTGTTTGAGAAGTTTCGGTTTTTCTTTGATGAGAGTGGATTGTATGTTGTACACCTGCATAATCTGTTGTTCTGTGATGCAGGGCCTCTGCTCCAGTGCACAAATCAGTTCTTCACACAACTCGATGGTCCTGTCATGTGAGACCTTTTTCGGGTGTTCATCATCCTGTGTGCTGTTCTCATCATCACTGTCCTCCTCCCTTTGCTCCTTCTTAAATTCTTCTGGGGTGGTTACCATCCTCACTATCTCCTGAGACGTGTAAGCGTGTGCCACAGGACCATCGTCGTCCACGTCTAGCCACTCCTCAACAGCTTTATCCTGAAGTTCCTTTGACACTGAACCTGCTGTACTGCTTTGCGTACTCCATAATTTCCCCAACAGTTTTCTTGGTCTCAGAAACCTGAAAACCACCAAAGTCAGCATCAATGTCGTCCAACTCCTCAGCCTGGAACATTAGACTTGGCCACAACTTGTGCCAACAGTTGTGGAGTGTTGATTTTTCCACCATGTCCCAGGCATTAGCGACCCCATACAGCACATTCCGCATGTTGTACTCCTTCCTGAACTCGTCGATTGTCTTCCCTTCACTCACACCCATCAACATTTTTCTCATAAAAATGCGTCGATACTTCCGTTTCATTGATCTCAAGATTCCCTTATCTTGAGGTTGAATGAGAGAGGTGCAATTGGGAGGCATGTAGGTCACAAAAACGTTGTCTTTCATCATCTGATCAGCAGGGGGGTGGCCAGGGCAGTTGTCCAGCAACAAAAGTATTTTACAGTCCTTGGGCAAGCCAGCTTTCGTGCAATGTTCCCTTGCCTCAGGAACGAACATCTTCTCAAACCACTCCAACATCATTTTCTGGGTCATCCACGCACGTTTGTTTGCACGATAGTGGACAGGCAACACTCGCATGCCCTTCAACGCTGTGGATTCTGGCTCTTCCGATAACCAAAGGTTTGCAGCGATGGCTCCCAGCAGCATTGGCACAGGCCAATACTGTAACCCTGTCCTTTGGCTCTTTAAAGCCTTCAAGTGCCCCCTCATCTTCGTGGCGTAGTGTCTTGTGGGGCATGCAACGCCAGTACAAAGCAGTCTCATCGGCATTGTAAACTTGTTCTGGACTTAAGTTCTCATCCTTGATAATTTTCTCAAAACATCAACATACCGCTCAGCATTCTCGTGATCGGCAGACTTAGCCTCACCACAGGTCGTTCCTTCAGAAATGCCATGCCGTTTCTTAAACCGATCTAGCCAACCACTCGACAAATGAAATTCACCTTCAATGTTCAGTAAATCAAAAAATATTTTAGCCTGCTCAAGTATCATGTCACCAGATAACTTAACACCTTCACTGCATACTTGCCGAAACCACTCCATTAAACAAACTTCTAAGTCCTCGTACTTTCCAGGTTTCATATGCTTACGTTTGCTCATTAACTTCTTACTGTCACTGTCAGCAAAATACGTTAAAAGTTGCACTTTCTGTTTCTTTAAGTTGTACACAGTAGACGAACCACACCCGTACATTTCACACAGCTTACGTACGGGTAAGCCACTATCCAACTTCTTCAATAACTCAACTTTCTGTGCAATAGTCAATGACAAACGCTTTTTCTTTTCACTTGGACCACTATTTCCAAAGTCTGCAGGCCTTTTCGAAGCCATTTTGCCAAAATATATCACCGAACTAACAAAGACTAGGACGAAAGTAAATGAATACGTCTTCTCTCTATGCTGTCTAGGCGGGAAATAACGCTTGTGGCGGGAAACTGCACGTGGGTTGGAGCGGCACACCAGCGCCGGTACATCGGTGCGGCGGAATCGGTACTAGGCGATGCCGGTAAATGCCGAAATGCCGTTAAAGACAACACTATGTTCCCACCGGAAATTTTTGCCGTTAAACACGGGATTCCCGTAAATCGCGTGCCGTTAAAGCGGGGTTCAACCTGTATAGTAAACAGCATTCCTTTCATGGTTCAGTACAATACATGTAACTTCTACTGTAGTAATAAGTAAAGACAAAAAAAAATGTTTAACTTACCTTGGCATTTTATTTCAGTAGCAATCTCCTTCCGTAATGCAGCAATGGCTTCTCGGTCTCGGTGCATGGGATCACTTGGATCTTATGTAGCACTCCATTCCCGAAGAAGACTGATGAGGACGTTGACTAACATGAGTGTTTCCTTCTTGGCTGACTCGCCTTGACTGATGAAAAATGGGTTCAAACCAAGGAATATACAAGGAGGAAGTTGTGGTGTGGGTTAAAGTTTGGAGGACAGTGACGGTGCTGCCATCTGTTAGGAGCGAGCACTTTCATAGAAAATGTTTTCAGGAGTAACTTGTGAAGATTTCTCCCATGCTTCCCCCACCCCATATTTTTCCCTGCATTCTCTCGTGGTTATGAACTTGTAAGGCAAATAAAACATGTTTATATATATATATATATATATATATATATATATATATATATATATATATATATATATATATACAGTAAGGTCTCGATTTACGTCAGAGTTGCGTTCCTGAAACATGACATAAGTCGATTTTGTACGTAACTCGAGTTTCCGTACATTTCAAAGCATATTATCAAGTTTTCAACCAATCATTGTTTATCGTCATTCAGGTAAGTTAAAGGTTATATTGTTATATTATTTACAACTATGTAGGAATATGAAACACAAGCTTGTTTTTGTTGTTGATTAGGGCCACGAACGCGAAGAACTGCAGGTTGCCGAGAAGGGTGGACGCCTGAGGCCGCCAGGAGGGTGGGCAGGTCGAATGTTGTGACGCCCAGGGCGGACAGCTAGGAGCGTAGTGCAGTGCGGTGGGAGTAGAAGCGTGGGCAGCGGGGCAGGAAATGCAATAGGAAAGGGCAATAGGGATCAGCAGACAGGCGCAGATGGTGCAAGTCAGCTGCGAGTGTCGTGTGGCCCAGGCGAAGGCTCCGGAGTTGTTATTGTTGTGATGGGTGTGCGAGCCCTCAAGGTCGTCAACCTCCCCATTGTCATGGTAACGGGCTTCCCATTTTCTTCTTCCCTCCCTCACACACAGCTGCTGCCTTCCTTCTCATGTCTTTTAATTATGTCCTCTTTTTCTTGTAGCATAATGGTTTTCCTTTTCTTAGCATCACTGCTGTCACTAAGAAGTTTTCTCTTTGGTACCATTGAGCAAGATACTAAGAACTTGAGTCAGTAAACGCAGAAGTAGGATAACACTCTTGCCAGGGGCGATGGTGTGGTGGAACTGAGGCAGGGTGTTATTGTATTCAAGCGTGAGGCGGGCGGTGTGGTGGGCAACCACCAACAATAACAATAAATCCCGCACTTTACGATTAAAAATTTTTTTAATCTTAAATCGGCTTATAGTGGACTGACGTAACTACGAGTTTGACGTAACTCGAGACCGACGTAACCCGGGACTTTACTGTATTCTTGTTTTTGCCACAAAGGCAACAACTGCTTGGCTTGCTTTGTTGTTGTTGGTGTTATGGCCACGAAGATCTGTGGATCCTTATGAGCCCTGGGGTAGTCCTGTGTGGATATCACAGGTGTGGTAGCTGGCCAGTCTTCCTCAAGAAGGCACAGGTAAGACGAAGGACAGCAGATTGCCGTGAGGGGTGGACATGGATGCCTGAGGCTGCCAGGAGGGTGGGTAGGTTGAATGTTGTGATGGCCAGGGCGGAGAGCCGGGAGCGTGGTGCAGTGTGGTGGGTGTGGAAGCGTGGGCAGTGGAGCAGGAAATGTTCAATGGTCTCAGAGGTAATCCTACACCAAGGACAGAAGGGGTCACGAGACCAATGTAGGAGGTGCAAGTGAGCACTGAGCGTGGTGTGGCCCAGGCGGAGGCGGGCGATGGCTGCTGTGACTTGCGTTCCTTCCCGTGACTGACTGACTGTTTGAATCTTGTAACGGTGCTCATCCTGCCCTGCTGAGAGACCCCCAATCCCTCTCCTTTTTACTACCTGCGACCCGTGTGTCATCTGTTACGGTCTCCACTCCCTTATCAAATCCTCCAGCCCTCCCATTGAACCAATATATCCTCCCTAGAACCCTTGGTTCAAACCAATCATTGATTCTGATTTGCCATGAAGCAGCATGATTTGAATTAACTGGATTCGCTTTGTGTAAATGGTTACATTGAAAGTAACGTGGCGAATCAACACAAATCATGAATCGTGTTGATTCTCCATGAATTGAATCGATTCAATTTGTTAGTGTAAACGCACCCATAGGATGGATTATTGACCAAATCTGGGAACAAATGTTCGAGCTCCCAAATACAGGTCTTCTAGAATAATTGCATGCACCCATATTCGTTGCCAATGCCTACGCTACTTCAGCCATTTTAACACTAATATTTCTGCAAAAGTTAATATGTCCATATTTCCTGAAGGCTGCCTTGGTACTGAATCATCTGAATGTGAATCAGTCAGTTGGAACTATGCAGATTCAGAATGACTTGATTAAAATTAATGTTCTTGAATTGAGATGATTCAATTCGTTTGGTGTAAATGCACCTTATTAAGGGTGCATTTGTGTTTACACCAAGAGAATCAAATCGATTAAATTCATGAAGAATCAAAACAATTCATGAATCGTGTTGATTTGCCACATTAGTTTCAATGTAACCGTTTACACCAGGCAAACCAAGTCAATTCAAATCGTGCCAATTCATGTTGATTCAGCAGCGGAGTAAGCACTATGCTAGTGTACATTGTAATCAATTTTGTAAGAGAATAACGTGCTATATATGATCCTAGTGATCCTGATCCTGTACGTGTATTGTACTAGAAAGAACTGCTGCAGCCTACGAATGACTCTACAATATTATTCTGCATATTTTAATATTTTAAAAACAAATGACAACAGAAAGTGTTATGGACATGGTTTTACATTTCCATTTGGCAAATGTAGGGTGTATTGGCTACCTTTGAAATGCATGGTTCAATGTAATCACTAGTCAGCCAGGCAGCAGCCAGAGTGGGAGAGGGGTGTAAACTTCCATATATTACCCCATGTAACTCTGATTTTGTTCACTAATTACTACGGTATGGCACGTCACAAAGTAAAGTTAATATGACAGAATAATATTAATTAACATAGCTGTATTTGTTTTAATATCCTCCATATACTGTTAAACCTAAATAAAGAGCAGACTAGATGTGATAATATGGTATCAACTGGTGTGCCCATTTCTTTTGCGGTGAATGTGTATTTATCAGTAGATCATTCTGTCCTGCCGCTCGACAGGTCCAGCTGGTGAGACAAAGTTTTCTCTCAGAGTGTCATGAACTGACATGGCTTCTGCTGTAGGCCTAGTACAAATGTGGGCAAACTATGGCCCACGACAAATGTTAGTAAATTTCAAAGAGCAAGTTAATACAGTATTCCTGTAAAAGCTAATATGTCCATACTTCTCGAAGGCTGCTTTGGTGCTGAATGGTCTGAATCATCTGAATGATGTGAATCAGCTCGCTGGAACTATGCAGATTCAAAATGACTCGATTCAAGTGATTCTTCATGAATTGAATCGATTCGATTCGCTTGGTGTAAACGCAAGGGTGCATTTACACCAAACGAATTGAATCAGTTCAATTCATGAAGAATCAACATGATTCATGAATCATGTTGATTCGCCACATTAGTTTCAATGTAACCATTTACACCAGGCAAATCAAGTCAATTCAAATCATGCCGATTCATGGTGATTCAGAATCAATGATTGGTTTAGACTGATTTTTCATTAGTCAAGGCAATTCAGCCGAGGAGTAAGCACCATGGTAGTGGATGTTCTAATCAATATAGTTCTAATCAATATAGTAAGATAATAACGTGCTATATATGATCCCAGTGATCCTGTGCGCTGAAATCATGTACATACATATATTGTACTGAGCCATTGCTAGAAGGAACTGCTGCAGCCTACAAATTACTAGACAATATTATTCTGCATACAGGCAACCCCTGCTTAACAAAGGTTCACGCAACGAAATTTCGCTACAACGAACGTTTCCTTTTACTACCAACCATCTGCTCATTTAACAAACACCAAACTTGCTTTAACAAAATTTTATACAAGTAATTTTTTCCAAGTTTGAAAGCCCCGCCGTATCACGCAAGCTGACGGGCTTTTGAATACACCAGCGCCTCTCGTAGACAACACGCGCACCACTCACTCCCTTACTCTTCCCTGCTCTCAGCTCAAAACAATAACAGTGTCTTCCCTCGCTAAAGAAGCCACCAAAACACCCTGCAACCAGCCCTGCAATGTCGCCTAGCGTTGCTAAGAAGACCATGATGTCTCTTACTCTCAAAGTGAAGCTGGATATTATTCGCAGACACGGGAGAGGCGAGAAAACTAATAGCATTGCTCACCACCATGGCTTGACTCCATCTAGTGTCTACTATTTTCAAGTCAGCAGACTCTTATTAAGAAGGCTGGTGAGACCGTATCTTCCTTACAAGCTAAAAGAACCACCTGAACTCGTGACTCTGCAATGGATAAAATGGAAAGCCTTGTGGAAATGTGGTACATAAGTTTTGTATGCAGTACAATGATGCGTCCTTTGTTTACATTCCATTGGTTGCCAGCTAGCGTATTTCCTGCTCCACTCTCCCTCCCTTCATAGATCATCAACATTATAAAGTTACTTACATACATACATTAGTGTACATTATAATGACTTAGTCTTAAATTAAACTGCTTAAATGTCTAACTTCATAATTTTTACTTTGATTAAACTTTTCACTGTACTACGATGCACTCTCGTTTTATTTACTCTCAATGGAAGTTCAAGTCAGGGGTCAAACTTGTTATAATTGGTTCACTTAACGAAAATTTGCTTAACGAACGTTTTTTTAGGAACGTAACCCGTTCGTTAAGTGGGGGTTGCCTGTATTTCAAAAACAAATGACAACAGAAAGCGTTATGGACATGGTTTTACATTTCATTTGGCAACTGTAGGGTGTATCGTCTACCTTTAAAATGCATGGTATAACGTAATCGCCAGTCAGCCATTCACCAGCCAAAGTGGGGAAGGGGTGTGTTGAACCTAAATAAAGAGTAGATGTGATAATATGGTATCAACTGGTGTGCGTGTTTCTTTCACGGTGAATATATGTATCAGTGAATCATTCTGTCCTGCCACTTGACAGCTCCACCTGGCAAGACAAAGTATTCTCTTAGAGTGTCACAAACTGACATGGCTTCTGCTGTAGACCTAGTACTTGTTGGTAACAGGCTCCACCAACATCTTAAATTATTCTATGGTTATCCTAAAGAAATCGTAAAACCTCTCCGGATTATTGACCATATCTGGGAACAAATGTCCAAAGATGCCAAATTTAGGTCTTCTAGAATTAATTTGTTGCTGATACCTATAACACTAACACTGCTGTTTCTGCAAAAGCTAATACATCCATACTTCCCGAAGGCTGCCTTGGTATTGAATCATCTGATTCATATAATTCAGCCAATTGGAACTATGCAGATTCAAAATGACTCGATTCAAATGATTCTTCATGAATTGAATTGATTTGATTTGCTTCTGTAAGCACACCTTAAGGGGAATGATACTTGAATGTAATACACTGGTAATGGAAAATATTCTTTCAAACTTAGGGAAAGAATTTAAATGAGAAAAAGTGGTAGGAAAATATATTTCAAGGGTAGAGCTTCCTTAAACATGAAGACAAATATAGAAAATATTTAAGTTCTAGTAGTAACTTTACTTCTGTGAGATGAAATTAGATAAATGGGCTTATCCCATAACCACTTTGAACAGCTGTCGGAAAGTATTAGAGTCCATACTGAAAGGAGTAAGAGCTCTTCTGCTTCAGATTAGTGTAAGGGTATGGCTTCCCCTGGTTCTCAGCAGTTGCATAAGAGAATGTGAAAGATGGAGGTGTTAGACTGGCTTTCCCAGCCCCTCCTCTCTCCTTCTCAGAGTTCTCCCTACTCAGGGTTTCTGGCCCCAACAGCTGAGATGGACTGTTCCCAGCTGGGGATAAATGATGAATCTCAGCTTGGCCTGGGAGGTATGTGGTGGGGCTGGGTCAGTGGTGGCAAACAGATACAAGCAGCCACCACAGAAAGCCTTCTTACCATGGTATTTGGGGCAACTAAGGCAATGATAGTTTCCAGCAGACTATCAGCACTGTTTACGACAGTGGTGCTGGTGGCTACTAATTGGCACCCTTACCTGTTGGCAGGATCCCTACTGTGGATATGGATGTTGAGGCTAGCCTCGACATCCATATCCAGGGTCCCATACCTGGCATCACACTCCTTCTGGAATAATGAAGGTAGCACTAGCCCTACAGCTCCCATGCATGGTGGCCAGAGGTAAGACTAATCCACTGTTTATGGTAGTCGGGTATGGCAATGGCCAGTTGGCTCCCATGCCTGGCTGCGTGCTCCCTTCTAATGGTATGGTTGTTGGTGCTAACTACACAGCTCCCATGCCCAGCAGCCAGACTCCTGTTCCCAGAAGTGGATAAGGCAGAGGTAGGACTAATCCACTGTTTATGGTCAGGGGGTGGTTGGCCACAGCTGCTCTGCTCCCATGCATGGCAGCTTATCCCTTACCAAAGAAATGGATATCAGCATTAGGCACATGGCTCTCAGGCCCAGCGGCTAGACTCCTATCCAGGAAGCAGATGGCATTGGCATCTACCTATAGCTCTTATGCCCAGTAGCCAGCCTCTTTTCCTTCATTGGGATTTAAGCTGTGATGAAGAGGCTAAGACATTATATTAGCCACTCGACTCCCAAGTCCTGCGGCTTCTCTGGTACCTTGAACAGCGGGGTTGGCCATGGTCTCTCGGTTCTCATACCAAGTAGCCCGCCCCCTTCCTTAGAGGAGACCTCTGAGGATAATGAGGATAAGGTGCCTATTACTCAGGAAGTTGTTTTTCCTTTTTTTGTGTGTGTGTGTGTGTGTGTGTGTATTTACCTAGTTGTAGTTTTACAGGGCCTGGGCTTTATGCTCGTGTGGCCCGTCTCCATATCTACACTTATCCAATCTTACTTTAAAAGTATGCACACTCGTTGCAGACACTACTTCTTCATTTAAACTGTTCCACGTCTCAATACATCTCTGAGGGAAACTATATTTTTAATATCTCTCAGACATCTTCCTTTTCTCAGCTTTTTACTATGCGATCTTGTGCTTGAATGTCATATTCTTCTCTCAGGATCAGTTTCTCATTATCCACTTGGTCCATTCCGTTGATCAATTTATAAACTTGTATCAGGTCTCCTCTCTCCTTCTTTGTTCCAGGGTTGGTAGATCCATAGCCTTTAGTCTCTCCTCATATGTCATCCCTTCAAATTCTGGAACCATTCTTGTAGCCATTTTTGTAGCCTCTCCAATTTCCTTATGTGTTTCTTTTATGAGGGGTCCACACTACTCCTGCATATTCCAATCTGGGTCTTATTATAGTACTTATCAATTTCTTCATCATTTCTTTGTCCATGTAGTGAAATGCTACTCCAATATTCCTTAGCAAATTATATGTTTCTCTAAAATTCTATCAATATGGCTTACTGGTTGATTGTTTTCTTCCATCGTCACTCCTAAGTCCTTTTCCTTTTTAACTTTCTCCAGTTCTACTCCATCTCCCATCTTATAGATTCCCACAGGTCGTCTTTCACTCTTTCCCATTTCCATGACATGGCTTTTGTTCACATTGAATTCCATTTCCACTTCTTACTCCATTCCCAGATCTTATTTAGGTCTTCTTGCAGTATTTCACAATCCTCCTTTTGCTTTATAACTCTGCACAGTTTCGTATCATCTGCAAACAGATTTATGTAGCTGTTCACTCCTTCTGGCATGTCGTTAATATAAATGAGGAAAAGTATTGGTGCCAATACTGACCCTGTGGCACTCCGCTTTCTACTGCTCTCCACTTGGACTTCATATCTTTAACTACCGTCCTTATTTCTCTCCCCTCAAATAATTTTCTATCCATCTCAATGTGCTTCCTTTTAAGCCACCCTTCTCCTCTAACTTCCACAGTAATCTTGCATGTGGCACTTTGTCAAACGCCTTTTTAAATCCAAATAAATACAGTCAACCCATCCTCTCTCTCTTGTACTCTATCAACTATTCTAGAATAGAAACTCAATAAATTAGTTACACAAGACCGTCTTTTCTAAAACCAAATTGGCTATTTGATATTAATTTGTTGTCTTCAAGGAACTTTGATCCATTGTTTCTTTATTATTCTTTCACACATCTTGCATATTACACTAGTTAGTGATACCGGTCTGTAATTTAAAGGTTCTTCCTTCCTTCCACTCTTATATATGGGAACCACCTCAGCTCTTTTCCATTCTACTGGTACTGTTCCATTTTCTATTGAGCATTTTATGATGTTGTATATAGGACTTGCTAGTTCTTCCCTACATTCTTTCAGTATTCTGCCTGAGACTTCATCTGGTCCCATTGCCTTCTCTTCATCCAGTTCCTTCATTAACTCTTTTATTTCAAGCTTGGTTACTTTAATCTCTTTCATATAGATTGTCTCTCTATTACCCTGTGGCCTCTCAAATTTGGATTCCTTAGTAAAGACCTCCTGGAATTTTTATTTAATAGTTCTGCCATACTTTTGGGTCTTCCACCATCCCGTTCTCTCCTTTTAACCTTTCTATTGTTTCTTTTGCCTAATTTTTCCATTTATGAATCTATAGAACAATTTTGGTTGCTCCTTACATTTTTCGACAATGTCTTTTTCAAGTTCTTTTCCTCTTCCTTCCTCACCTTAACATATTCATTTCTCGCTGCTTTGAAGTTTTCCTTATTTGCTGGATTTCTATTTCTCCTCCACCTTTTCCATGCTCCATCTCTTTTCTCCTTTGCCCTAGCACACCTTGCATTAAACCAATCTTTCTTTCCTTCTTCTTTAGGTCTATATTTGGGACATATTCCTGACTCCTGTTTTGTATATTTCCAAAAATAAGTTATATTTGTCTTGCATTGTCTCTGAGTTTTCCATCTCCTCCCAGTCTACGTTTTAAAATAGTTCTTGAGATTCTCAATATCAGCCTTTCTGTAATTTAATCGGTCTCCTTTGTATGAATCGTCTCTATCTTCCTTTCCTCTTCTATATCTATTTCTAATATTGCATGGTCACTCTTTCCCAATGGGCACTTATATCTTATATCATCATTCATTTGTATACCCTTGTAAAAACTAGGTCCAATCTCGCCGCTCGTCGTTTCCTCTGAATCTTGTGCATTCCTTTACTCTCTGGTCCATCATATTGTCTATCATTAGGTTCAAGAATCTTTCTCCCAGGCTTCTTCCCCATACCACTTTCATAATTTTCCCAGTCCACTTCTTTACAGTTGAAATCTCCTACTAATATCACTTTTCTCCTTTCTTTAACGATTCTCGTTAGACTCCTTATTGTGTCATCTATCATGTCTTTATATTCTTGATTGGTCCATGAATTTGTTTTGGTGGCACATATGTTACAATGATTGTTAACTCTTTTTATTAATATGCATCTTAATATACAATACTTCTGCTTTTCCTTCCCACATTCCATTTGGTTTATCACTATCTCCTTCCTTAACATAATCATGACTCCTCCTCCTCCTTTACCCACTCTGTCTCTTCTCCATACATTATACCTATTATCCAAGTCTATTTTGATTGCCTTATTTAGTTTTGTTTCAGCCAGGCATACAATATCTGGATTTTCTTTCTTTATGTAATCTCTTAATTCTAGTTTACTTGATAAAACCCGTCTATGTTCGTATACATCATTTTTAGTCTTTTGCCTTTATCATTTTTAGTTAAACTTGTTCCACTTTTTTCTCTTCCTTCTCGTTTATATACCATTTCCTTATCCTGTCTCCTAGAATTCTCCAAAAAAATGCCTTCTTCTCCTCTTCTGACCTTTCATTATTCTTTTCCTTACTGCTGCTGCCAGTTCATTGTATCTCTTCCTTTCTTCCTCATTTCTATTTTTCTTTATATAGATATCCTTGCAGCCTTCTGTTTCTCTAAGTTTTGTTGTTCTATATAATATTTCTTCTGTTGCTGCTTGTGATTTTAGTAGTATTTTAATTGGTCTCGTTTTCCTTCTTGATATGGTCCCATTCTGTTTATTTCTTCTACTTCCTCTTCCAAGTTCTGCCTATCTTCGTCGTTTAGATTCTTCAGTAGGTCTTTGACTGATTTCATTTCTTCTTTTCTCTTTTGGTCTATATTTTATATTTTTCTTTTATTCCAAATATGACTACACTCTTCTTTTTTTCTGCAATTTCTCTAACTAAATTTTCTTTTGTCTTGAGGACTCCTATCATTTTGTTTGTCATATTTTCTTCTTTTTCTTTAAGTTGTTCTTGAATCACCTCCTGAAAATCAGCCTTATCTTTCTTATCTTGGACTCTCCATGCTTGTACTTCTTTTTTAATCACGTTCTGTACTCTTTCCTCTTCCTTGTTTACTAGATCTTTCAGCTTCTCTTTTTCTTTCTCGGCTTTACCGAGTCCTTCTTCCATCTGCTTTTTGTTGTTAGCTACTTCCTTTTTTAGTTCTTCGTTTTCCGCTCTTAGCCTAGCTTCGTTTTCTTCCACTTTTTTATCCTTTCTCTCAGTTTTATAAACTCTTTATCCTGTTCTTCATTCACTTTCATTTCCATATTCTCCTTTATCAATTTATCTAGTTTATATTCAATATTTAACACTCTCTTTAGTAGTGAAGTAGTCGTCGTATCGAAGCCTTCGAATACACGCTCACCCTCACCAGCATAGTCATCATCAGCTTTCATTCCTTCTCTAATCTCATGTCTGTATTTTGATGGAATCTCTTTTTCACTCATCATTCCTTAATAATTGATTGCATGAAAAAAATGAGTCCACACTACCTGCCCAGGCCACTGTAAAAACTGTACAACAGGTATGTAGTGAAGATCAGCTGATTGTCGGAACGGCGCCAGTGCATCCTTCCTCGACCATGTCTCGTGTGTATTTACCTAGTTGTATTTACCTAGTTGTAGTTTTACAGGGCCTGAGTCCACACAACTCCTGCATATTCCAATCTAGGTCTTATTTTAGTACTTATCAATTTCTTCATCATTTCCTTGTCCATATAGTGAAATGCTACTCCAATATTCCTTAGCAAATTATACGTCTCTCTGAAAATTCTATCAATATGGCTAACCGGTTGATTATTTTCTTCCATTGTCACTCCCAAGTCCTTTTCCTTTTTACTTTTTCTAGTTCTACTCCATCTCCCATCTTATAGATTCCCACTGGTCGTCTTTCACTTTTTCCCATTTCCATGACATGGCTTTTGTCCACATTGAATTCCATCTCCCATTTTTTGCTCCATTTCCAGATCTTGTTTAAGTCTTCCTGTAGTATTTCACAATCCTCTTTTTGTTTAATGACTCTGCACAGTTTCGCATCGTCCATAAACAGATTTATGTAGCTGTTCACTCCCTCTGGCATGTCATTTATATATACGAGAAAAAGTATTGGTGCCAATACTGACCCCTGTGGCACTCCGCTGTCTACTGTTCTCCACTTGGACTTCATATCTTTAACTATCGTCCTTATTTCTCTCCCCCTTAAGTAATTCTTCATCCATCTCAATGTGCTTCCTTTTAAGCCACCCTTCTCCTCTAACTTCCATAGTAATCTTTCATGTGGCACTTTATCAAAAGCCTTTTTTAGATCTAAATAAATACAGTCAACCCATCCCTCTCTCTCTTGTACTTTATCAACTATTCTAGAGTAGAAACTCAATAAATTTGTCACACATGACCGACCTTTTCTAAAACCAAATTGGCTATTTGATAATATTTTGTTGTCTTCAAGAAACTCAATCCATTGCTTCTTTATTACTTTTTCACACATCTTGCATATTACACTAGTTAGTGATACCGGTCTGTAATTTAAAGGTTCTTCCTTCCTTCCGCTCTTATATATGGGAACCACCTCAGCTCTTTTCCACTCCACTGGCACTGTTCCATTTTCTATTGAGCATTTTATGATGTTGTATATTGGACTTGCTAGTTCTTCCCTACATTCTTTCAGTATTCTGCCTGAGACTTCATCCGGTCCCATTGCCTTTTCCTCATCCAATTCCGTCATCAACTTTTTATTTCAAGCTTGGTTACTTTAATCTCTTTCATATAGACAGTCTCTCTATTACCCTGTGGTCTTTCAAATTTGGATTCCTTAGTAAAGACCTCATGAAATTTACTATTTAACAGTTCTGCCATACTTTTGGGTCTTCCACCATTCCGTTTTCTCCTTTTAACCTTTCTATTGTTTCTTTTTGTCTTATTTTTCCATTTATGAATCTGTAGAACAATTTTGGTTGTTCCTTACATTTTCGACAATGTCCTTTTCATAGTTCTTTTCTTCTTCCTTTCTCACCTTAGCATATTCATTTCTTGCTGTTTTGAAGTTTTCCTTATTTTCTGGATTTCTGTTTCTTCTCCACCTTTTCCATGCTCCATCTCGTTTCTCCTTTGCCCTAGCACATCTTGCATTAAACCAATCTTTCTTTCCTTCTTCTTTAGGTCTATATTTGAACATATTCCCTGACCCCAGTTTTGTATATTTCCAAAAATAAGTTATATTTCTCTTGAACCGTTAATGAGTTTTCCATCTCCTCCCAGTTTACGTTTTTAAAATAGTTCTTGAGATTCTCAACATCAGCCTTTCTGTAATTTAATCGGTCTCCTTTGTATGATTCATCTCTATCTTCCTTTCCTTCTTCTATATCCATCTCTAATATTACATGGTCACTCTTTCCCAATGGGCACTTGTATCTTATATCATCGTTAATTGGTATATCCCTTGTAAAAACTAGGTCTAATCTTGCCAGCTCATCATTTCCTCTGAATCTTGTGTTTTCCTTTACTCTTTGGACCATCAAATTATCTATCATTAGGTTCAGAATCTATCTCCCAGGCATCTTCCCCATACCACTTTCATAATTTTCCCAGTCTACCTCCTTACAGTTGAAATCTCCTACCAATATCACTTTTCTCCTTTCCTTAATGATTCTTGTAAGACTCCTTATTGTGTCATCTATCATGTCTCTATATTCTTGGTTAGTCCATGAGTTTGTTTTTGTGGCACATGTTCCAATGATTGTTAACTCCTTTTGTTAATATGCATCTTAACATACAGTATTTCTGATTTTCCTTCCCAAACTCCACTTGATTTACCACTATCTCCTTCCTTAACATCAT
>NC_059292.1:18354194-18454643 GCF_017591435.1 Portunus trituberculatus | reverse complement strand
GCAACATGCAAGGAAGATTGGTTATGCTAGAGAAGAAATTTGAGGAGTTGGTGAAGGAATTAAAAGTTCAGAGGAGTAAGGAGGAGCAGGATAGAGAATTCGCAAGGCTTTGAAGGAAAGAGTTAAAAGACTGGAGGAAAATGAAATACGATTGGTGGATGAGAATGCACACTTGAGAGTGTAGGTTGAAAAATACAAGAGATGGTTGGAGGAGAAAATGGAGAAAGTTGTAAAGGAGAAAGATGACTTTAAAAAAATTATCAGTGAGCAAATGAAAGGTTTGAAAGGAGTGGGAAATGAAGAAAACACAATGGACTGAGTCGAGGGAAGCTGAGATGGTTGGTTTACAAGAAATAATTAAAGATCAGTTGAATGAAGACAAAAAAGAAAGGTCCAAGGAACTGGTTAATGTTATGAAGAATAAGGAAACATTGATAAGAGAAATAGCAGAAAAGAAGAAGAGTGTGTTAATATTTGGGATGAAAGAACAAAATATAACATATAAGCCTAAGAGAATTAAAGAAGAATTAAAAACGGTAAGAGATCTGTTCAAAAATCTAAATGATGAGGAAAAAAAAAAACCTACAAGAAAAAGTGGAAGAGATCCATAGACTGGGTCCGTATAAGGAGGGAGTAAGGAGACCGATTAAAGTAGTACTGAAGTCACAACAATCTGTGGAGGACATTTTATATAGAACATCAAAATTAAGAGAGGTAGAAGGTTGTAAAGAGGTGTACGTAAGGAAAAATAGAAATGAGGAAGAGAGGAGAAGATATAAGGAATTGTTGGAAGAGGCGAGAAGGAAAAATGATGTGCGGTCTGAAGAGGAAAAAGAAAAGTTTTTTGGAGAGTTATAGGAGAGAGAGTCAGAAAATGGTATGTGGAAAGAAGGAATGCAGAGGAACCCCTAGAGGGAGCAGTGGGTGGACCGTAATGTATACTAATATAGATGGGATACTGTCAAGTAGATTGGAATTGCAAGACTATATGATGGTGGAGAAGCCTGATATAGTGTGTTTGACTGAGACAAAATTACATGAAAAAACAAAGGTAAATTTGGATAATAAATATAATATATGGAGAAAGGATAGAGAGGGTAAAGGTGGAGGAGGAGTTATGATTATGACGAAGAAGGAGATAAATGTGGATAAGGTTTGGTATGGGAAGAACAATGCAGAAGTGATAAGCATAAGGTTAAAAAGTGATGGAAAAGAATTAATAATCATGGTGACCTATGTACCTCCTAAAACAAATTCTTGGACATTAAGGAATACGACAATATGATCAAGGATACTTTGCAGAGTTTGGAAAGTGTATTAACTGAAAAAGAAAGGTGATACTAGTAGGAGATTTTAATTGTAAAGAGGTGGATTGGGAAAATCTAGTAAGTGGTGTTGGAGAGGAAGCATGGGAGAGAGATTCTTAATCTAATGATGGAAAATATGATGGAACAGAGGGTGAAAGAAAATACTAGATATAGAGGAGATGATGAACCGGCTAGACTGGATTTGGTGTTAACACGAGAAGTGTACCTATGTGGGGATATACAATATAAATGTCCATTGGGGAAGAGTGATCATGTGGTTATGGAAATGCAGATGGCAATAACACAGCGAAGGAGAGATGAGACATACAGGAGTGGTAGATTGAATTATAGAAAGATGGACACAGAAAATTTGAAAATTATTTCAGAACATTAGATTGGGAGGAGATGTTACAAATCAGAGAAGTGCAAAAAAATATGAGATTTTTATGAAATATTATAAAGGAGTTATGAAATTTGTACCAAAGTATAAACCGAGAGAGGAAGGAAGAAAGGATTGGTTTAATGCAACTTGTGTTAAGGCTAAAGAAAAGAGAGATGTGGCTTGGAAAAGATGGAAAAGAGCAGGAATATACTAAATAAGGAGAATTATAGAGTGGCAAGAAATGAGTATGTGAGGGTAAGGAGGAGGAAGAAAGAAAATTTGAAAAAGATATTGTAGACAAGAGTAAGGAACATCCAAAATTGTTTTACAGGTTCATAAATGGTAAACTTAAAAAGAGAGAGTCCATTGAAAGATTAAAAGGAGAGCAAGGGATAGTAGATGACCCTAAGAATATCGCGGAATTGCTAAATAATAGGTTTCAACAAGTATTTACTAAAGAAACAATGTTTGTAAAGCCTCAGAATGTAGAAGGAAATGTGTACATGGATGACATTAAGATACCTAAAAAGGAGTTATATAAAATGTTGGAGGAACTTAAAGATGATAAAGCGATGGGACCAGATGAAGTTTCAGGCAAATTATAGATTTGTGAGAGGGTGATAAAGAAATATTGGATAGGGTTCCTGGAGGATCATAAGTTATTATCGGATCATCAATTTGGCTTTAGGAAAGGGAGGTCATGTGTAACAAATCTACTGAGCTTTTATTCAAGAGTGGTTGACAAAATACAAGAGAGAGAGGGATGGATGGACTGTGTATATTTGGATTTAAAAAAAGCTTTCGACAAGGTACCTCACATGAGACTGCTATGAAAATTAGAGATTTATGGAGGACTGAAGGAAAAAGTGTTAAAGTGGATGGAAAACTACTTGAGATGGAGGGAGATGAGAACGGTAATAAGGGATGCAAAGTCGGACTGGTTGGTGGTGGAGAGTGGAGTCCCACAAGGTTCAGTGCTGGCACCAATACTTTTCCTTGTCTATATTAATGATATGCCAGAGGGATAATGCGAAGTTGTGTAGGTATGTGAAGAGTGAAGATTGTGAAATTTTACAGGCAGATCTGGATAGGATTTGGGAGTGGAGCAAGAGGTGGGAGATGGAATTTAATCTGAGCAAAAGTCATGTAATGGAGATGGGGAAGAGTAGAAGACGGCCAAGAGGGTCATACAAGATGGGTGAAGGAGTAGTGTTGAAAAAGGTGGAAAAGGAAAAGGATTTGGGAGTGATAATACAAGACCATGGGCAGTTTGAGGCTCATATTGACAAGATGTTTGGAGAAACATATAATTTGATTAGAAATATTGGATTAGCCTTTCATTATATGGATAAAGATATGATGAAGAAATTAATTAGTACGGTAATTAGACCAAGATTGGAATATGCTGGGTGGTTTGGTCCCCTTATAAAAAGAAGCATATAAGGAAGTTGGAGAGATTGCAGAGAATGGCAACAAAAATGGTTCCGGAATTGGCAGAAATGACCTATGAGGAGAGATTAAAAGAAATTAATTTGCTTACCTTGGAACAAAGAAGAGAAAGAGGAGATTTAATACAGGTTTATAAACTGTTGAACTGTTTGGATGAAGTGGATAATGAACAAATGATGTTGAGAGAGGAAAATCTAAATAGAACTACGAGATCGCATAGTAAAAAGATAGCCAAGGGAATATGCTTGAAGGATGTGAAGAAATATAGTTTCCCACAGAGATGTGTGGAGGTGTGGAATAGTTTGAGTGAGGAGGTGGTGTCAGCGAGGAGTGTGCATAGTTTTAAAGGAAAGTTGGATGTGTGTAGATATGGAGACGGGGCCACACGAGTATAATACCCAGGCCCTGTAAAATTACAACTAGGTGAATACACACACACACACACACACATATATATATATATATATATATATATATATATATATATATATATATATATATATATATATATATATATATTCCGTTACAGCCACTCCACCTTTTGCACGCCATAACTACCTCACATCCCAACCACCACTTCACCAAGCTCCGTTCACTCTCTCGGTTCTTCACTTCTCACCCACCAGCTCACTCTCCGTGCGCCGGGCTTCGTTCGCCAGTCCTTCAAACCCTCAAGACTGTATTACTGGCAAAGAAGCCGGAGAATTAGAAGCAATAAAAGGAAGAGCAGTGGACCTGAGTGTCAGACTGAGTCCAGATACCGTGCTGGAAACATGTATTCTGAAGCTTTTGTCTTTCTGCCACCTCCGTGTGGATTTTTGGTACGCCCATCAGGCTTAGGCATTAGTTAAATAAAGTTAGGATTCCCACTGCCCCGTGTTTTTAGCTTTGCTTTTCACTGTCCTCACCTTAGTGGCAACAGAAGGTGTCTGTTGCCAGGTCATCAGATTGACTTTTCTCTTTCACCTACGGAGGATCCGCCTCAGTGAGCTTGCTTTTTTGGTGAACTGACACTGTCCGGCCGCCCTAGAGTGGTTTGGTAGGACAATCTGACACTAGGAAACTCCTCCCTGACTTCCTTCCACTTGTGTCCCGCTCCCCTCCATGCCTGACAGACATTCCTATTCTCCCCCCATAAGGGGGAGGGAGGATACTGATCGACGACTCCCGACTGCCAGACTGTCTATTGAACCCACCAAAGCAACATATGTGACCTACATTCAAAGACGAACACCTGCCTGTCTTCTGTCAATTCTTTTATTATAAAGAAAGTTATTGACTGTAATATTATTAATGTCATTAATGTGAAGAAACTTGCTAGTGGTGACTTATTAGTTCAAACCCTTAACGTAAATCAAGTCAAATAACTTTTGATTTTGAAACTCCAGTTCATTCATGACATCGAGATCGAGGCCTCGATTCCAGTCTCCATGAATTCGTGTCGGGGAGTCACTTCCCACAGCGATTTTGTGGATATGGAACCGACTGAAATTGTCAACTGCATGACTGATCAGGATGTCATTGAGGTTAGAAAGATCACTACGATGGTTGACGGTACCAGAAGGAGCACAGCATCAGTCATTTTCACCTTCAGTACTGCTAAGTTGCCAGAGAGGGTTCATGTAGGGTACGAGTCGGTTCCCGTTCGTCCCTACATTCCGAATCTTCTTCGTTGTTTCAAGTGCCAGCTTTATGGTCACCATGGCAACGCTTGTCGGTCTTCTCATGCTTACTGCGGTAGATGCGCAGGTGAGGGCCACTCGGTGGACCAGTGCACATCTTTGGTAGAGAAGTGCCATAACTGTGAGGGTGCTCACTCCACTTTCTCAAGCGATTGCCCTGCGTGGAAAGTGGAAAAAGAGGTATGCAGTTAAAGCTACTGAAGGGATTTCTTACTGTGAAGCCAGGATGCGAGTGAAACAGACGCAGACCGAGCCTGCTTAAAACCTCTCCTACACTTCAACAGTAAGGGCTCCACCCAAGATGTGAACTGTTGCCATTTAGACTGACCCGCTGCCTGCCCCATCTACCACCACAGCTTCCACTTCAACCACTGCCTCATCATCTGCCAAAACTACTTCTACTTCAACTAAAACCTCTACTCCTATAACTTCTTCTGCTCCATACCTGTCTGCTATTTCTCGTACTCCCAGTAAGGATGAGAAGACAGACAAGTCTAATAAATTAAATCTAACAAAACTTGAACGTCACCGCCCTTCTCATGTCGTCGCCACTCCCGCGCCATCAAGGAGGGGATCACACACTCGCTCCCTCTCGACCAGCTCTGGGGAGTTAACAATTGATGAATCGATGGATGTCACCACTAGTAAGAGCCGGGAGAGATCTCCCAACAGCGCCTCTGAGTGCAAAAGGACTAAAAAAAACGGCCACCACCACAACTCTTAAGCCATAACGTTCAAGGTGTTACAGTGGAACTGCAGAAGTATTCAGAATAAAGATCCATATTTGTCACTTTTAATGAACATACAAAGGCCGTCCGTTATTTGTCTACAGGAGACGAGACTGCAGTGCGAAAACACTACCATCCTTATAGAAGATATGAGGGACACGGCATTGCCATATACATATATACACAAAACACTGACACAAACAGAAGTGACGTTCAATACACCTCTGGAAGCTGTCATGTGCAGGGTGAGATTCAATGACACATATCTGGCTATCTGTTCCCTCTACTTACCTCCCAATACTCCCATTGTTGATGAAAACATTACATCTTTAATTAGCCAGCTTCCAGGCAACAGGCTAGTTGTTGGCGATTTTTATGCCCATCATCAACAATGGGAAAGTGAGAGGTCAAGTGTACGTGTTGTGAGTAGATAGTAAACATTTTATTACAGACAAACCTGTGTCTTCTGAATGATGGAAGTGCGACTCATGTAGATGATCGGACTGGTAACGCGTCTCCCATTGATCTGTCATTGCTCTCGCCAAATATACTCCCTGACTTCTCTTGGGAAGTCATCGACGACTCCCATGGAAGTGACCATCTGCCCATCTGCATCTCTTATGCACGCGATATCCTGCCCACCCTCCGCCCTCCCAAGTTTAATTTCAAGAGAGCTGATTGGGCAACCTTCCGTGGGGTTGCCGACATGGATATATCTGGCAAGGACATTGACACGATGGTCAGGAAAGCAACACAATCCATATTACACGCTGCTGAGGCTTCTACTCCAAAGACTTCTGCAGTTAACACTAAGCATGGAGTCTCATGGTGGGCAACGGATTGCCAACAAGCACTTCGTGAGCGCAATATACGATACAGGTATTTCAGCCAGCAGCCCAGTCAAGCAAATTTCATAACCTATAAAAAGGCAAGGGCTCAGGCAAGGAAAGTCATCTGTAATGCAAAGAAAGATTCATTCCAACAATTTATTGCAACAGTGAACCGAACAACCCCGCTCACACAAGTGTGGAAAACAGTAAACATGTTAAACAACAAAAAAACATATATGCCTATAAACACACTTAAAATAAATAATATTGTAATAGATAATAAAATAGATATAGCAAATGCCATAGCCAATCAATTCCATCAGGCCAGCAGCACAACTTATTATGACCCTGCCTTCCTTCCAAGGAAGGAGGCAGCAGAACACACTGTTCCAAACTTTGCCACGGGAGGCGTAAACTAGGACTACAACACTGAGTTTACGTTGGATGAACTCCTCTTTGCCCTGAAATCCTGTAAACGCTCCAGTCTCGGTCCAGACAACATTTCATATATTATGTTACAACATCTCGGCCACCATTCCCTTTCAAAATTATTAACCCTTTACAATACAATCTGGACCTCTCACACCTTCCCCCAGTCTTGGCATTTCTCTCACACCATCCCAATTCCTAAAATGACTGGACACCTTACGGACCCAGTGTGTTTCATCCTATTGCGCTCACGAGCTATCTATGTAAGGTCATGGAACGTATGGTAAAGCGAAGGCTACTTTTTGTTTTAGAAGTGAAGGGTCTGTTAGGTGATCAGCAGTAAGGTTTTCGGAAGTACTGAAGCACGATGGATCACCTAACACACTTGGAGCATTGCGTTTCAGAGGCTTTTGCCAAAAAAAGAATTCATGATAGGGGTATTTCTGGACATCCACAAAGCCTTCGACATGACATGGTGACACGGTATCCCCATGAAACTCTACGCTCATGGCTTCAGAGGTAACTAGCCCATTTTTGTTCATAACTTTCTTCAGGACAGAACATTCTCTGTCAAGCTTCCTGGTAACATAATCTCGGATGTTTTTGTCCAGGAGAACGGGGTGCCGCAGGGTAGTGTTCTTAGTCCCATTTTATTCTGTATAATGATTAATGATATTCTGTCAACAACTCCCGTCCCCAATAATTGTAAGATTAAACGATACTTACCAAGTTGAAGTTTGATCGTAATTTCACGAACATTTAAACGACGTCACTGAGGCAGTAAATGAGATGTCTATGCCGCTTCTCGTCAGTCCTTCAGAGTGTTGGTTTGAGGAACAAAGTATAAAAATTACAAAAGCTAAAAATTAAACAGTGAGTGAAGAAAAAAACCCAAAACACGGCGACCAAGAAGCCAGGGGAGGGAAGGGAGGGCATTTACTGCCTCAGTGACGTCGTTTAAATGTTCGTGAAATTACGATCAAACTTCAACTTGGTAAGTATCGTTTAATCTTACAATTTCACTTCACAATATTTAAACTGACGTCACCGAGGCAACAAATGAGAGCTTTAGAGCAGGTCCTCAAACCAAGCCGAACCCCAAAACCAGGAACGACTGAAAACCATATAGTATCATCTTCATGTATTCCAGCCAAAAGCATACAATTAAGTACAAATATGTGGACAAACAATGAAATCATATGAAAACCACCACAAAACACCGTAGTACATTTTACATATTCATGGAGGAGACCCATCCTCCGCCAACACCGCCTGTGCAAATAACCCCTTCTTGCTAATTGGCCTCCCATAAAACTTCAAGGTAGACTCCTGGACCAGCCCACAGATGAAAGGATGGAGGACAGCGGAAGACGGAGCGCAGCCTTGCTAGACGCGCGGACCTAGTAGAGTGAGGTGAAAAATTTTGAGGTCAATACCCATGCTCCCATAACCTCCCTGACCCAGCCGTAAGGTATCCTGGGAAGCCACCTTAATAGGGGGTTTGGTAGTCAAAAGAAGGCCAGTGATGGAACCCCTAGAGTCCTTAGTCCTCTCTAAATAATTAACAATTGTAGTATAGACACAGATAAGCTGGTCTGCAGAATATTTTTCAAAACATAATTCAGAAATGTGGCAACCAGGCCTAGAAGTTTTAAGGAGATCCCCAATACGAAAAACTATCATGGAATCCGAGATAGACATATTACGGATATCTAAGAAACTTAAGACTTGGCCACGCTGCCCTGAAACCAGTAACATTAAGGCAGTTAATTTGCGGGATAACTGAATGAGTGAAAGACATTCATCAGGGCCGAGACTCTTTAAGTAGTTGAGCACTAACTCTGGGTCCCAGGTAAATTGACAGTGAGAAAAGCAGGCCTCTCCTGAAAGACGGCTCGCATAAATCTAATAACCAACGGATGTTGACCCGCTGGTTGACCCCCGATCTTAGCGATGGCAGACACGGCCGAACGGATGGTATTCATAGTACTATAACTCGAACGGGAACCCTCTGAAATTCACACAGTAGGAAGTCTAAAAGAAAACTTAAAGGTGGTAGAAACGGATCAATTTCCTGCCGGAGACAAACTGACACCCATCTTGAGAGATACGGCCTATACTGTTGTAAAGTGCTCTTCCACCAGGAGTGAAGCAAAAGCTGGGCAACGTCTCGCGATAGGCCTTGGACTTCAAAGGATCGCCTGATAAACTCATCGCAGTCAACACCAGAGACCGGGCACGGGTGGATGTAAGCAGGGTTCTGCGGTAATGACACAGGGAGGTGAGGGAGGAGGACTGGTGGCTGAACAAGAAACTGAAGGGCCCTGGGGAACCATGCTTGCAACGGCCAAAGAGGTAGAATCGCGATCAAGGAAGCCCGGTTCTCCTGGAGTTTCCGCAGCAATCTGGCAATGAGACTGAAAGGAGGAAAGGCATATGAAGTCCTGTCTGCCCAATTAATTGAAAAAGCATCAACAAAAGTAGCTGCAGGGTCAGGTTTCCAAGAAACATAGGTAGCTACCTGGGCATTTAAGCGCGACACAAACAGGTCAATATCGGGAACATAAAACATGTCACATAACCTTCGAAAGACAAGGGGGTCCAACATCCATTCAGTGTCTAAATTCTTTAACCTAGACAAAGAATCTGCCTCCACATTCTGGGTACCCTTTACATGAGCTGTAGACAAGGTAAGGCCCCGAGACCCGGCCCAAGCATAGATCTCCTAAGACGGATCTTCGTGCTCCCACCGCGATTCAGGTACGTGACAGCCACGGTGTTATCTGAACGAAGGCGGATGTGGGCATTACTGACATTCTTACATAGTGACTGGAGACCAAGTAATATAGCTCGCAATTCTAGGCAATTGATGTGGTCTAACTCCGCGTGAGCCCAAGAGCCGCCCGACGCCGCGGATCCGACAATGGAACCCCAACCTGTCAGACAAGCATCGGCAAACAATTCAAGGTCAGGGGAAGAAGAACGCAGTGATTTAGATTGCAAGGGAACATTATTAACCCACCAAAGGACTAATTCCTTAGCATGCTCATCCAAAAAAACTCTAGCTGCTTAATCCCCATGGTGCCAGGCAAGCTCCCTGTTCCTAATGATCTCAAAGTACTTGTAACGAACGGGGGCCAGGTCGACAGCTGGTTCAGCAGCCACAGCGAGGCCAATGAAAGAAGTTAAATCACGCAAAGAGACACGGTCCTTCAACAACAACCGACCTAGTTCCTGAATTTTGATCATTTTCCTGAGAGGCAGAGTAGCAGTCATGAGGCATGAGTTTAGAATAATTCCCAAAATTCCACCTCCTGAGTAGGGACCAAAACTGATTTTTTAACATTAATAGTGAGCCCAACCGAATCAAAAAGATACAGAGCATAACTCACATTGCTAATTAGCTCCTCCTCCGAGGGAGCAAAAAAGATGCAATCATCAATATAACAGATGACCATAATCCCAAGGGACCGGAGGTGACAGAACACTGGTTTCAATAATTTTGTAAAGATCCGAGGGGCAGATGTTAACCCTTGAGGAAGACAGGTAAAGTGAAAACATTGGCCCTTCCAAAAAAAACGGAACCAACACCTTTCCTCAGGTCTCACATACACAGAATAATAAGCATCCTGAAAATCAATAGTCATGAAAAAACACTGGGGCTGGACTAAATGCACCACATCCTTAAAGGAATTCATTTTAAAGTGAGTGTGAGTAACATAAGGATTTAGCTCTTTCAAGTTTAGAATGACTCTGGCAGTAGTACCGTCTTTCTTTACAGTGGGAAAAACATTGGAATAAAAAGCATTGCCAGGAGAGGGCTCACATCTCTCAACAATACCCTGTTCCACAAACCTAAGCAGCGCGGCATCCAGGGCCGCCCTGTCACTTTCTGAAAGGGACAGGGGCCGAGGCAGAGCAGATTGTAAGGAAGCTCATCAAACTCAAGCACATGGCCACAAACCACATCAAGAATCCATTTATCGGAGGAAAGAGCTAGCCACTGCTGTCTAGCAGTGAAAATTTTCCCGCTCATAAAATTGTCAGAGGTATTGGATAAAGAGTTAATGGTAATACTCACTCGGCAAGGGTTCACTGGGCCGGCCTGTGTTGCTGGTTCCCCCTCAGCGGAGGAGGCCGCTGGCCTAAAAAAGGCTTAGACCGAAACCTTGAGTTCTGGGAAGGAGGGGCCCTCCTGGGAGCCTGGCGGGAAGCAGCCGTCCGCCTGGGACCTCCTGACCGGTATGGGCGGAAAGAAGGCCTGCCCAGCCGCCTGGCCCGATGCAACTCCTCACACTTCTTAATGACATCAAAGGGGAACAGCTCTGCAGTGCCAACTTCACAGTCCCAACGGCAAAGCTCCGCAAGGGCTGAATCGTTCACGTGAATGCGGGCCACTTCCTTCCTGAGCTGGTTAAGGTAACACACTGCAGAAGTCAGGAGACGTACACAGTTATTCAGGCCATCCAGGTAATCATCCACAGGCTTACCTTTCCTCTCCCCAATGTCACTCAGGCACTGGGCAACCGGAACCAGGGCCTTGGAGAGCAGGCCATTGGTGAAAACCAGGCGAGCATCAATCAGCCTGCCCCCGACACTTAGAGCCTTGGTAATAACTGCATTTGTAGCAGGCACAATCAGATTAGGAACATTGCTGGGCAACCTCACCTTACTACAGGTAGTTTTCACCCCCTCCGAGGTGGGGCGACGCCTGAGGCTATCATCTAAAATGCCTGCTAAACGGTCAGACAGGGGCTCACCTTTCTTCTCCTGACCATAAAAATGCCCTGCCAGTTCTTCCAAAGCCCGAAGAAAATCAGCGTCTTCAAGCGCGCCCCGTGGGCCACCCAGGTCATCCAGCCCCGCTAGCGGGTCGGCCGCTGCCTCCCGCACCTCACCGTCTTCGGATCCTGCACTCTCGATGCTGCCAAAGCCACTGAAGTCCCGCTGTCAGCCTGGGGCACCGAGGAGAACGCCTGTCCAGCTTCGCAATCAGGTCCGCCACGATGGAACCCAAATGGCTGACACGATCCTCCAGGGACGGGCCAGCTGAGTTGACATCACGGGGCTGACTCGGCCCCGCCAGGGCCGAATCGGAAGCCAGCTGAAACGCTCTGTCATGGCCAGGGTCACGGCGGTCCCTTTTTCCCTGCTGAACATCAGACCAAGCACCATCTTCGCAAGGGCGTTTCCTGCCCGTGGAGGGGAAGCCGACCGGGCAAAGGAACGAAGGGACGAATCGCTAAGGCCTGCTGGGTCCGCCATCTGCAAACGGGGCCACCCGACAACAGGGCAAATAAGCCAACATGATCCTAAGATCGAGAAGAGTACCACCATGTATCAGCAGCGCAGGGTAAAGGAGAAGGTGAAAACTGACCAGGACAACTCCAAGGAGAAGCAGGCAAAGAAAAGGGCAGCAGCAGGCTCCGAGGAGCAGCCGGCAAAAATCCTGAGATCCGAGCTCGTGTGTAGACCAGATGAGGACGAACAACAGACTGACAAGGAGCGGCATAGACATCTCATTTGTTGCCTCGGTGACGTCAGTTTAAATATTGTGAAGTGAAATCTTAAATATTCATTGTATGCCAATGATTGTGCGTTATGGCACTCCTCACCTAACGCACAGTTTTCAGCAGGGCGGATTCAGGATGCTCTTGATTCCGTCCAGCATTGGGCCTCGCTATGGGGATTTAAGTTTTCCGTTGCTAAGTGTATTGTTGTTGTTTTCACTAGATGTAACATACCTGATTTACAATTAGCTCTTCAAGGCCAACCGATACTGTTTCAAAATTCAGTCAAGTTCTTGGGTCTGCATTTTGACAGCAGACTTAATTGGAAAACTCATGTTAATGAATTGCTTATTCGTTGTCGTAAAAAATCAATGTCCTCAAATACCTTTCTGGTACTTCATGGGGGAGGGTGCAGACAGAAAATCTTTATTAATGGTGTACAAGTCCTTAATTCGTTCTCATTTAGACTATGGCTCACCGGTGTATGGGTCTGCGTCGGAACCAACACTGAGGAGGCTGGATGTACTACAGAATGAATGTGTGCAAATGTGTCTTGGAGCCCTGCACTGCACTCATGTGACGCGGATGGAGGTTGAGGCCAACATTCCACTGCTACAGCTACGTTATGACGCCCTCCTTTTATCCCATGGGATAAAGGCGGCTTGGAAAGCTCCTCTCGGTAACATAGCAAACAAGATTATATGGCAGCACCATCACCTCCACAATGTGGTCTGCCATCCAGTCTCAGTCAGACTACACACACTCTGCCAGGAAACGGGCATGAAACTGGACGATGCGGACCTCCTCGTGCTGCCCACCCTTCCCCCATGGAAGCAAAATCCCCCCACCTTCAACTACAATTGGTTGCCAGGGAAGAAGGTTGTTGTTGCCGAGGCAGAGCTCCACCAACACTCCCGGGCCCTCGTTGCTGGCCTCCCTCCATCCCTACATCTTTACACTGACGGCTCCAAGACAGATGAATGTGTGAGTGCAAGTGTGTGGTCGTGTGAATGTGCCCTCAGGTTCCGACTGCCTACTCATACATTGGTGTTTTCTGCTGAAATTTTTGCTGTTGATAAGGCCATAGATTATGCTTTAAATTCACCTCATAATTCTGTTATCATTTTTTCGGACTCTATGTCAGCCCTTCAGGCAATAGAGTCCGGCCACACGGATACAAATGAAATCCAGGGCAACATCATTGATAAGTTGAATTCATTTCGTAAATCCTTCTCACTGATTTAGGTGCCTGGACATTCCAGTATATGCGGGAATGAACAGGCTGACATGCTAGCTCGGTCTGCTGCAGAGCTCGAGGGAACGTGGAACGTGGAACCTCTGTCGGGGTCTGTAGTCATGTCTCTCAGTTGTTAAATCATCAGCAAAACTCCTGTGGCAGAGTCACTGGGACAACCTTCACCTCCACACCATCCAACCCATCCTAGGCGAGTGGGCCTCCTCCAATCGCCCCACAAGGCAAGAGGAGGTGGTCCTCCCACGCCTCAGGATGGGCTGCACTCTCCCATCCACGTGCTCCCCTACATAGCCAATACCTTCCCACTACAGTGTTCCACCTGTAATGTCACCCTCTCTGTTGAGCACATCCTGCTTCACTGTGTGCGTTATCGTGAGGAGAGGCGGCCCTTGGCGGCGTATTACCAGAGTCATGGCCTCCTGCTAACGCAGACAACCCTCCTGGGTGATGAACACCTGGATGTGGTCGATAGACTGATGATTTACCTGACTGAGGCCAATTTAATCAGAGAGTTGTGATTTATGTCTATATATTATGCTATTTATATTTCATTTGTAAATATTTGAACATATATATGTGAAATAAAAGTATGAAAGTGTATATGATTCCAGTTTTGCGTGATCTGATGTGAATGTTTTCCCTTTCATGTATATAAGCAATACGTAATAATGCTATGTAGCCACCTTGTTTGCTTGAGATTTATCCCTCCTTTCCCCATGCCCTGACAAAGGACAATAGTTTTGAGTTAGGAGTAGGATCCCTGTGTGAATGAAGCGTGTATGGATTTCTGAGTGAATGTATAATGTTATATTTTGTAAAAATAAAATAATAAAAAATATATAAATAAATAAAATAATTTTAAAAAATTACATCAAGTAGATTGTATATATTATGTTTATAACTAAAATCAAAGGAAGTTAAAAAAAAAAAAATAATAATAATAATAATAAAGATGGCCTAATACCCATGCCAGGGTGATGACAAAAAAGAAAAAAAAAAAAACTGAGTGTCCAGACTCGGCCCAGACACTGCTACAAACATGTGTCCTGCGCTCTGTCCTTCTACCACCTCCGTGTGGATTTTTTGTACGCCCATCAGGCTTAGGCATTAGTTAAATAAAGTTAGGAATCACATTGCCCCGTATTTTTAGTTTTGCCTTTCACTGTCTTCTCCTTAGCGACAACAGAAGGTGTCTGTTGCCAGGTTGTCAGATTGTTTTTCCTCTTTCACCTATGGAGGATCCGCCTCAGTGAGTGTGCGCCTCATGTTTGAGCTCCACACGCGGTTTCTCGAGTCAGATGGCAAGTGGCAAGTGGAAGTATCTGTATATTTAGGGGTAACGAAGCTATTCTCCCATTCTGAGGGCGACACTTGGCAACCCCAGGTCGCCGACCTGCCGTGTCGAAAGCACCCTGATAAGAGCGAAGGGACGTCTCAGTTCATAACTCACTATGGAACAAGACAGATCATTTTCATTTAGCAGTGCTTCTGAGCCTGACTACAGTGACAGTGATTATGAGGAAGAAACTGAAGAAAGCGAAGACAGCAGTAGTGAAGACTCGGAAAATGATTCAGAGGATCCACCTGTTTTCTCAGAACAGGGAGAAGACAGAGATAGTGGTGATGGAGAACATACCCCAAACATCGTATTGAGAACCCAGAGTGGCTCATAGAGACACAGGCGTGCCTCTCGTGTTCTGGGAAGACGATCAAGGGGGCGTGTGTGTGTGTGTGTGTGAGAGTGAGAGAGAGAGAGAGAGAGAGAGAGAAATTATACCTACATGTTATTTGCTTGTAACTTAATATGAAAAGGGGTGAAAGAATACTCTCTCTCTCTCTCTCTCTCTCTCTCTCTCTCTCTCTTTCTCTCATTGGGAAGTGTACAATTTCTCTTCCAAGATGAGAGAGAGAGAGTGTGTGTGTGTTTGCGCGGTGTCATCGCTCACCGAGCTGTTTCTGATTGACGGATCACATAACGGGCGGAGGAGGAATCCTTGATAAGGCAATAACTAAACTTTCAGAGGTCACATCGAGCTAGAAAGTACATCATTGTATTCAGAATAACAAAGAAAAAATAATTATTAGTATTCAAACAGTCTTCTGACAATTTCTAGGTTTACCATTTTTACCCGTCATGGGATATTGGAAAATAGTTTAATCACCGGAACATAATGGTTAATGCTGCTAAGTTGCCAGAGAGGGTTCATGTTAGGTACAAGTCGGTTCCCGTTCGTCCCTACATTATGAATCCTCTCCATTGTTTCAAGTGCTAATGCTGCTAAGTTGCCAGAGAGGGTTCATGTTAGGTACGAGTCGGTTCCCGTTTGTCCCTACATTCTGAATCCTTTCCGTTGTTTCAAGTGCCAACTTTATGGTCACCATGGCAACGCTTGTCGGTCTTCCCATGCTTACTGTGGTAGATGTGCGGGAGAGGGCCATTCAGTGGACCAATGCATATCCTTGGTAGAAAAGTGCCATTTCTGTGAGGGTGCTCACTCCACTTTCTGATGTGATTGCCCCCACGTGGAAAGTGGAGAAAGAGGTCTGCACAGTTAAAGCTACTGAGGACATTTCTTACTATGAAGCAAGGATGCGAGTGAAGCAGATGCAGGCTGCGCCACCTTCAAACGTCTCCTACATTTCAACAGTAAGAGATAAGCATTGTTGCCATTCAGACTGACCCACTGCCTGCCCCATCTACCACCACAGCTTCCCTTTCAACCTGTACCTCATCATCTGCTAAGACCACTTCTACTTCCACAAAAACTTCTCCTATCACTTCCACTGCTCCATATCTGTCAGCTATTTCTCATATTCCCAGCAAAGATGAAAAGACTGACCAGTCTAACAAATTAACTTTAACGAAACTTAAACGCCAACACCCTTCTCATGTCATCGCTGCTCCCGCGCCGTAGAGGAATGGTTCACACACTCACTCCCTCTCGACCAGATTGAGGAGTTAACAGTTGATGAAGCAATGAATGTCACTACTAGTAAGGGGCAAGAGAGGTCCCCTGGCAGTGCATCAGAGCGCAAAATGACTAAGAAAAACAGCCGCCACTACAACTCTTAAGCCACAATGTTCAAGGTGTTACAGTGGAATTGCAGAAGTATTCGGAATAAAGATTCATATTTGTCACTCTTAGTGAACATACACAGGCCATCCGCTATTTTTCTACAGGAGATGAGACTGCAGGATCAGCTTGATCCTGCAGTGCTAAAACATTACTATCCGTATAGTCTGTCTGCCATCCAGGATGACCTCAGAATCTCTGATAAAGTATTTTTTCTCTGTGGATTAAAATAGTATAGGGTTTAAGATAACATCCTAGGGTGGGTGTGGAATTCTTAGCCTTGGGGAATTTGAGAAATCCAAGATGGCGGCCAAAATGGCTGCCGTCTATAGAAATGTGGCTATAAGACCCGCTAATTACGCCAGAGAACCGTGTAATACATAAAAATAGAGGTTTTTGGGTATGAGGAATTCAAATATAAGAGTTAGAAAGTCATACATTTGATATTTTCAAAGATAAAATGCCTGATAATATACATATTTGCCATTATGTCCAGTTTTAGAGATGAGCATTGACGATGAGTTTGTTGTTTGGAATGTTGAATTAAAAATGGACTGTAAAAAAATGGTTTATCACTATTTCTAATCATAGTCATTGGAAAGGGATGCTTCAAGGAAGTGGTAAGATCCATCAGTGTAAACTGCTTCAATGGGACAGATCGCGATCTGCTATGTAGGTGCCTTCAACCGCCAGATGGGTTAATTATTTCACAGCAAGTTGGTCAACTGGAACGTACTTTTCTGCAAGTTTTGTATATATTAAATGGTTTAATAAAATAGTTATAATTTTTCTTAAGAATGTACTCGTGGCATATAAGCTAAAAAAAGTGGAAATATTTATATATATGTAGAGCGCTCTTCTTTACCATCTCTATTTCTGGGACAAAAAATAGAAAAGATCATTAATAGGTAAAGCGTAGTTTTAATGCCTTTTTCTTTCCATAGAAATTAATATGAATTATACTCATACAGATAATCACAACAATTAATAGTCTTAAGAAATTAACAGTATAGAGGATATTGTCTAACATGCAACGAGATTGTTCTATCGAAACGTAAACAAATCTAGCATGTTAAGAGCCATCGCCACACTCGCTACACAACGACTTCACTATGGATATTAGTGAGGATGAACTTAGAAAATGGACAGTGCCAATTCTGAGAAACTATCTGAGATCAAAAGGCATACCAAGTTCGCTTGTTGTGATTCAGTTAGAAAAATTCGGTTTCGGTAATGTTGGCCTGGTTATTTCGGCACAGACTCCGAATTTTTTTTTTTTTTTTTTTTGTAAATGCTACTCAGTGATATTTGCTCTACGCTTTTTGAGTGAAGCATTATCCTATGCAGAAACTCTGACAATTTTGCCATAAGGTATATATGTACTATTAGACTTACAAAAAATATTTTGATAGGACACTGGTACATCGATACTTTGCACCATTAGGAAAATATATTTGCATATTTCTATGTCATTTTCAATCAGCCACATAGTGAAATAACCAAACGTTTATATTATGAAGAATGTAGGCATGAATATTAATATATATATATATATATATATATATATATATATATATATATATATATATATATATATATATATATATATCTTTTTAATAGGGCTTCCACAAGAGCAACAGTTCGGCGCAATAGGCAGAACCAACTTGTGAATTAAACCAGCTGGCAAACAATGAAAACTACACAGATTGCGATTGGTGCCATTATCACCCACAAAGCACATGGTTTAAATGTGAGCTTTATATATTGTTGTCACTGAGTCATTAGATCTATGACTGTCATATGTAGATGTAATATTGTGTTTAAGATACATCAATATTGAGAGACTTCTTTTTATTTGCAATTTCCAGGAAGACAGCAGAACGGATCTGTCGTTATCCAGAACATCAAAGTGAGAGATGCTGAATACATTCTGTGAATGAACTATGTCTGAGGAATGTATTTTCAAGTTCAAATATGGAGAAGAATGTGAAAAGGAAACAAAGGGGTTGCAGAAAAACAAAGGACCTAACAGAATACAATCCATTATAGATGCAAGTTGCAAATATGGGGATAATTTGCACATCAAGTTGCAAGAACAGTTGACAGAAAACCCAGACTTGACAATTTCTTATCACAAAAACTTTGTATCCAGATATACTTCAAAATCAAATCTGGGAAAGTATGGACAACAGAGTACCTCAGAAGAACCCCCAAGGAAACTTTGCAAGTCTTCCCTTCAGTTCAACTTCAGACAACATTGTCTGTACTATGGGGAAATCTGTGACATTGAGAAAGACTACAGACATCCAGACAGATAGAGACCAGCATATCTTTGTCGCTCAACGAAGTCAGAGCAAGACAAAAGACCCTACAAAGAATTTTTGCTGGAAAGATGTGCTGTTCGCAATGATGAGTGGGGCAATGAAGTTAGACTTCGATTGGAGGGTGCCTTGGATCTTCGTGCAACAGATGCCAGGTACCACAGGGATTGCATATGTTCCTTCATGGCTATGAGACACATACAATCAACGGGAAGACAACAAGAAACAGATGTAACTGATCCAGGCCTAGATGCTGTCTTCCGATTCATGCTGAAAAACAAAAACTGTCTTTGGAATACAGTGGAACTCTACGACGTCTATAGCAGCTTTATTACGATGCAACAGTCACGAGAAACTGTTATTGAGAAGGTGAAGCAACACTTTGCTGATGATGTTATAATTTTGTCATCCCCTGGCTATGCAAGTATCATGGCATTCAGGAATTCTGCTTCTTTTGTTCTGAAGATGGTCAAGGATGACAAAGCTCATGATGACCTCAAACACAGCAAGATCCAAATAGCCAGGTCCATTGAGCAAGAATGCAAGGATATGAAATGCAACAGAACGCATTACAATCTCCACATTGACAAGGACAAAATGGATGAAACCGTTTCTCCCACACTCTCCTCTCTGATATCTCTTATCTCACCCAAGATGAAAAGGACATCATTAGCAGCAGCCATGGTAGGGAATATAGTAACCAGCCAGGTTACAAACCAGCCTACTGACCTACAGATTGCCCTAGGTCTGCTTACAAGAGACTCAAAGAAAGTAGTAGACCAGCTGTATGATTTCAGAGTCACATGCAGCTATGACGAGGTGATGAGATTTAAGAAATCAGCTGCTCATGCCTCATACAGTGATGCATGTCTACAAAGACTATCAGATGCCTCATCCAGATTGTTGCAGACAACTTTGATGCTGACATTTCATCGCCCTGGAAACAAACCCACCAGAACTTGACCCCTTGTTGCATGGGTGGTATATGGACAACGGAATTCTGGCTGTAGTGATGCTACCTCCCAACACAGCACTGGCTCCAGAAGCTCTACTCAAGATTATCAAATGTGAATGCAAGGGGGAAAAACCATGCAACACACAGATGCAGCTGCAACAGTTCTGGAATGACTTGTGGAACATTTTGCAACTGTCAAAGAATTGGTGATTGTTGGAATTACCACACCAGAATGAGTGACACACTTCTGGGAAATCACTCTGATGAGGACGATGATGATAGTGACTGAAATTGAGTGTTTAATTGTGTCTTTGTCCACAGCTTATTGTAATTATTGGAAGAATAGATATTTCAAAAGCTTTTAAGGTATAACATTGAAACTAATTTGTGAACACTGTTTAGTGAAAGCAGTGACTGTATTGATGTGGTGACCATATTTTGTCATCATTCTGAACTGTACATTTGGAGATTTTGAAAATTAGTTGTTTCCTAATCTTTTATGTGTAGTAGCATTAAAATTCACAGGTAATCATTTATTCATAAATAGATTTTTGTTTCACTGTTGTGCCCATATCACTGCATATTATGCATGGTCAACGTCTTCTCTAAAAGTGGAATATGTATCAGTGCGCATTATATCTTGTAGAATATTAAATGTATGACTTTTTTAATGTTATATTTGAGTTTCTCATGCCCAAAAACCCCTATTATGATGTATTACACGACTTTCTAGCATAATTAGAAGGCCTTCTAGCCTTTTTTCTGTGGTCGGCGGCCATATTTGCCGCCATCTTGGATTTCTCAGTTTCCCCAAAGCTAAGAGTTTCACACCCACCCTAGGATGTTTACTCAGACCCCATAGAAGGATAATCCACAGAGAAAAAAAGTTTATCAAAGATTCTGAGGTTAGGGCCTAATTCCTGGTTTGGCAGACAGTCTAGTATAGAAAATGTGAAGGACACGGCGTTGCCATATACATACACAAAACACTGACACAAATAGAAGTGACGTTGAATACACCTCTGGAAGCTTTTGCGTGCAGGGTGAAATTCAAAGATACGTATCTGGCTATTTGTTCCCTCTACTTGCCTCCCAATACCTTCATTGTTGATGATGACATTACCTCTTTAATTAGCCAGCTTCTGGGCAACAGGCTAGT
The DNA here is from genome assembly GCF_017591435.1 of Portunus trituberculatus. Lineage (NCBI taxonomy): Eukaryota > Metazoa > Arthropoda > Malacostraca > Decapoda > Portunidae > Portunus > Portunus trituberculatus. The sequence continues at coordinate 18,433,562 of NC_059292.1, read as the reverse complement.
TGTTGGCGACTTTAACGCCCATCATCAACAATGGGGAAGTGAGAAGTCAAGTGTATGTGGGGAGCAGATAGTAAACATATTAATACAGACAAACCTCTGTCTTCTGAACGATGGAAGTGCGACTCGTGTAGATGATCAGACTGGTAACGCATCTGCCACTGTCTGCTCTCGCCAAATATACTTCCTGACTTCTCCTGAAAAGTCATCGATGACTCCCACGGAAATTACCATCTGCCCATCTGCATCAATTATACACACAACATCACGCCTACCCCCCACCCTCCCAAGTTCAATTTCAAGCGAGCAGACTGGACAACCTTCCGTGGGGTTGCCGATATGGATATATCTGATGAGAACATTGACGCTATGGTCGGCAACGCAACACAATCCATATTGCATGCTGCTGAGGCTTGTATTCCAAAGACTTCTGCAGTTTACACTAAGCATGGAGTCTCATGATGGACAACGGATTGCTGATAAGCACTTCGTGAGCGCAATAGACTATGTATTTCAGCCATCAACCCAGTCAATAAAATTTCAGTCTTTAAAAAGGCAATGGCTCAGACAAGGAAAGTCATCCATAACGCAAAGAAACTCATTCCGACAGTTTATCTCATCTGTAAACAGCACCACTCCTCTTTCCAAAGTATGGCAGGCAATAAACATTTTCAATAACAAAAAAAAACATATATTCCTATCACTACTTTTAAAATAAACAATGATGTAATAGGTAACCAGTATGAAATTGCCAACAGAATAGCCCAACATTTCGCACAAGCAAACAGCACAAACTCATATGACCCTGCCTTCCTTCCCTGCAAGGAGGCACCAGAATTCACTGTCCCAAACTTTGACACGGGAGGTGTAAACTCGGACTACAACACTGAGTTTACTTTGGATGAACTCCTTTTTGCCCTGAAATCCTGTAAAGGTTCCAGTCCCGGTCCAGACAATATTTCATATATTATGTTACATCATCTCAGTCACCATTCCGTCTCAAAATTATTAACCCTTTACAACACAATTTGGATCTCTCACACCTTCCCTCAGTCATGGCATTTCTCTCACACTATCCCAATTCCTAAAAAGACTGGACGCCTTACGGACCCCAATGCGTTTCGTCCTATTGCGCTACAAGCTGTCTATGTGAGGTCATGGAATGTATGGTAAAGTGAAGGCTACTTTTTTGTTTTAGAAGCGAAGGGTTAGGTGATCAACAGTCAGGTTTTCGGAAGTACCGAAGCACGATGGATCACCTACCACACCTGGAGGATTGCATTTCAGAGGCTTTTGCCAAAAAAGAATTCATGATAAGGGTGTTTCTAGACATCCACAAAGTCTTTGACATGACATAGTGACATGGTATCCTCATGAAACTACGCTCATGGCTTCAGAGGTAACTTGCCCATTTTTTTTTTTATAATTTTCTTAAGGACAGAACATTCTCTGTCAAGCTTCCTGGTAACGTAATCTCAAACATTTTCGTCTAGGAGAACAGGGTACCGCAGGATAGTGTTCTTAGCTCCATTTTAAATGTATTATGATTCATTATGTTCTGTCACCAACCTCCGTCCCCAGGAATCTCAAATACTCACTGTATGCTGATGACTGTGCATTATGGTACTCGTCATCTAATGCACAGTTCTCGGTGGGGCGGATTCAGGATTCTCTGGATCCCTTCCAACATTAGGCTTCGCTGAGGAATTAAGTTTTCTGTTGCTAAGTGTATCGGTGTTGTTTTCACTAGAATCAATTGGAAGACTCATGTTAATCAACTGCTTATTCGTTGTCATAAAAAAAAATCAATGTCCTCAAATACCTTTCTGGTACTTCATGGGGAGCAGACAGAAAATCTTTATTAATGGTATACAAGTCCTTAATTCGTTCTCACTTAGACTATGGCTCACTGGTGTATGGGATCTGTGTCGAAACCAATACTGAGGAAGCTGGATGTGTTTCAGAATGAATGTGTGCAAATGTCTTGGAGCCCTGCACTACACTTGTGTGGCGTGGATGGAGATTGAGGCCAACATACCACCACTACAGCTCCGTCATGACGCCCTCATTTTATCCTATGGGATAAAAGCGGCGTGGATAGCTCCCATCGGTAACACAGCAAACAAAATTGTCTGGCAGTACCACCACCTCCACAATGCGATCCGCCGTTCAATCTCCGTTAGACTTCACACGCTCTGCCAGCAAACAAGTGTGAGACTGGACGATGCGGACCTCCTCGTGCTGCCTACCCTTCCCACATAGAAATGTTCCGCCACCACCTTTAACATCAACTGGCTTCAGGGGAAGAAGGCTGTCGTTACCGAGGTGGAGTTCCAACATCACTTCTGGGACAGCTCCAAGACAGATGAATGTGTGAGTGCAAGTGTGTGGTCGTGTGAATATGCCCTCAGGTTCTGACTGCCTACCCATACATTGGTGTTTTCTGCAGAAATTTTTGCTATTGATAAGGCCATAGACTAGACATTAAACTCACCTCATAATTTAGTCGCCATTTTTTTGGACTCTTTATCAGCCCTTCAGGCAAGAGTCTGGTCGCATGGATACAAATGAAATCCAGGGCAACATCATTAATAAGTTGAATTCATGTCATAAATCCTTCTCACTGATTTGGGTGCCTGGACATTCCAGTATACGCAGTAATGAACAGGCTGAAATGCTAGCTCAGTCTGCTGTGGAGCTCGAGGGAACATGGAACCTCCGTCAGGATCTCCAGTCACGTCTCTCAATTGTTTAGTTAAATCATCAGCAAAACTCCTATGGCAAAGTCATTGGGACAACCTCCACCTCCACTATCAAACACACCCTGGGCGAATGAGCCTCCTTCAATCTCCCTACAAGGCGAGAGGAAGTGGTCCTCAGGATGGGCTGCATCCTTCCCACCCACATGCTCCCCTATATCGCCAACACTTTCCCACCACAGTGTTCCACATGTAATGTCACTCTCTCTGTCAAGCACATCCAACTTCATTGTGTGCATTATCATTAGGAGATGCGGCCCCTGGTGGTGTATTGCCGGGGTCGAAGCCTCCTGCTAACTCAGACCACCCTCCTGGGTGACGAACATCCAGATGTGGTCGATAGACTGATACTTTACCTGACTGAGACCAATTTAATCAGAGAGTTGTGATTTATGTGTATATATTTATTTTGCACTCTGTAAATATTTCAATAATTGTATATGTAGGTATATAAAAGTATGAAAGTGTGTATGATTTCAGCCTTGCATGATCTGATGTGAATGTTTTCCTTATTCATGTGTATGTGCAATACGTAGTAATGATATGTAGCCACCCTGTGTGCTTGTGAGTTATTCCTCCCCCCCCCCCATGCCATGAAATAGGACAATAGTTTTGAGACAGGAGTAGGATCCCTGTGTGAATGAAGTGTGTATAAAATTCTGTGTGTGTATATTGTTGTGGCGGCGCAGGGGGGTGGGGTAGTGATGATAGCACTTGCAGCACTGGTATGCTGGCAATACTGACTCTGGTGCAAGCTGTGGTGTTGAGACAGACTGGAAATGTGCAACCGGATGCAGGTGGATAAGCCATCCGTGATTGGCTCATGGGTGTGCCAATCAGTGCCGGGTGGCAGAAAAGGGGGTTATATATATAAGTGGGCGGCAGCCTGGCTCGCTCTGCTGTTCGTCTGCTCTGTTCTGCTCTGCTCTGCTCTGCTCCTGCTCTCGGCTCCCCCAGTCCTTCTGTGAGGACAGTCTGGTCCTCCGACGCTCTTCTCCCCGGTCAGCTAGCTGGTGACTCATTCTCTCTCTCCTGCGCTCTCTTGTCCTGTACCCCTTGTCATCGCAGTGTGTTCTCTCCGCCTCCGCCTCCGCTTTTGTCATGTGTAACACCTAGTACTCAGTACTGTACTGTATTTCACCCCAGTAAACTGAAAAAGTTTTGCTAAGTGTTTCATGCCTCCTGCCTGTTTGAGTAAGTCCTGCCTAAGTTCTGGTGAGTAAGTGTACCTCACTACCCGTCGCTAGCCACAGACCTTCGCCAAGGTTATCCCTGTGTCTGCTGCCGTCCCGTCCAGTGTTGCCCTGGACTGCTGCTGAGGGTAAATGAGTTTACTGTCATGGCTGTAGAAGCTGTGTGTAAGGATGTGAAGATGTCAGGCTTCGTAACAATATAATGTTACTATTAAATTTTTTTTTTAAATTAATAAAAAAATGAATTTAAAAAATTAAAAACTTGATTAAGTAAATAAACTTTTGTATAGACGGTAATCACCCGCTTATCCAGATCGCCACTATCTGAAATTCGCTACTATCTGGAGCTGCCCCAAGAATAATCAAACCTACCACGCGAGCGATCCCTTGATCCCGCTAGGCAGCAGCACTTAAGGCGGCGTCACACTAGCACTTTTTCCGTCGTCTTCAACAATTTCCATTGTTTTTTTTACTGTTCTGTCAATTCTTTCCGTCGTCATTAGCCATACGGAACACACCGCTTTCTTCTAGAGTCAATTTTTAGTCAAATTAAGATTTATGGTCTATAACCAAAACTTTTATAATAAAATGTATTTTCTTGCTAATTGGAATGATGCTATTATCTCAACTTAATATTATCTTCATAAGTAGGTGTAAATGTATTTGTATATATATATATATATATATATATATATATATATATATATATATATATATATATATATATATATATATATATATATATATATATTGTTCCAGCCTAGCAGCGAAAAGTGGTTCAATTGTTTGTTTACATTTCTCTGTTAGATGCTTCAAGGCAGAACTTCCAAGAAGCAGTTGGCCAAGATGAGCAGCTGCTCTGTCGTTTATGAGTGGACAAAGCTGTCAAAAGTTTATCGTAAAGAGCATTAAAGGCCAAAAAAAGAAACGAAAAAATAGCAGCAGCTGGCTGGGGCTGAAGGGGCAGCCATGTTTGTTTACAGTTGACAAACGCGACAAAGAAAGTTGACAGGAAAGTACTAGTGTGACGCCGCCTTTACTGTTGGGTGTACATCCCACCACCCCTTGTACTGCTTATGTACAATTTTTTGTTCCAGATTATACATTTAATGTGCTTTCAGTCATTGTTTTCTTACCCATTTGGGTTATGTAAATTTTTTTTCTCAATTTATAAGGGGTTGGGAGAGGAAATTCCGTGTATATGGGTATTTTGTGTATCCACCAGGGCCTTGGCTGCTATAATCCGGATACACGGGCGATTACTGTATATATATATATATATATATATATATATATATATATATATATATATATATATATATATATATATATATATATATCTGACTTATAGGAATTCCCCACCCCCTAAAAAATTAAACTGAAACTTTAGGGAGATGCAAGATTTATTTATTTAATTTTGTGGGATTTAAGATTTTGGGATTATTATTGTATCTCCATAATCTTCAGACCCTAAACTACCACATGGTATAGTTTATTTTTTTATAATTAAATACCCTTCCCATCAGGAAGCCATTTTTAAATGTCTTGTGTGATTGTGTCATAGCCTGACTCACGTCCTACACACTACGTGGCCAGGAGTCAAGTAGAGAGGTGTGTCATTTAGCTCTCTAACTTTTGTCTGACGAATATAAGTTGACAAGAATTAGAATGAGAAACATCAAGAAGAGAAAACAACTAGAAACAAACAATCAAATGTATTGTTGTGAGACAGCTGGAATTTCAATTCTGCCTCCCCTCTTCCCTCTGTCATTCGTGTTCTCTCCCCCTCCAAGACCCTGCCTCACCCCATGCCTCACTTTTCATTTTTATATTATTACATGGTATATAAACTGAGCAAAAAATGACAAGAAGTCACAGCTTGTAAGTCCTATTATAGAATTTTATTTTTTTGTGGAGGGGAAGCTGGCCAAGGGCAACAAAAAATATAACAAAAAAGCCCACTTGATTGCCAGTCTGGAACAAATGTCTTGAAACCTCCCTCTTAAAGGAAGTCAAGGTGTAAGAAGATGGAAATGCAAAAGCAGGCAGGGAGTTTCAGAGTTTACCAGAGAAAGGTATGAATGATTGAGAATACTGGTTAACTCTTGCATTAAAGAGTTGGACAGAATAGGGATGAGAGGAAGAAGAAAGCATTGTGTAGCAAGGCCAGAGAAGGATGATAGACATGCAGTTAGTAAGATCAGTAAGCAAGATTATTACCATAGGTTCTTAACTTCAGCTATAGTGCAGAGACAGATGCACCACTTAGGTGCAATAGCAAATGATGAGTGCACTTGAATACCAACTAAATACCTGCAGGTGTCAGTGTTGAATCTTCTTAGTAGGTCAGTGAGACGTGTCAGGAGCTGCAGGGCTGCCAAGCGAAGGGTGGCAGCACACTCACTGTACTCTACCACCAGCCGTACCACCACCACGCAAACCCCCACCACCATATACTCTTCACCTCCAACCATTACTCCACCACATACTCCTCCTCCTCCTCCACCTCCACCTCCTCCACCACTATTACTACTGTCATTTGTTTCACTGTGCTCAGTGACACCATTTGTGGTGGTGATGGTAGGACTATTGTTGTTATTAGTAATGGTAGTGGTGGAAATGGTATTGCTTTTTGGGTAGTCTCCATTAGGCTGAGCTGCTGGTGGAGTGACTAGTGTGTCTGAATAAAAAAAAGAAGGAAAATATGTATAGTTAAATATGCCAAATGAAGAGAGAGAGAGAGAGAGAGAGAGAGAGAGAGAGAGAGAGAGAGAGAGAGAGAGAGAAATTTCATGAATATATGATCCTTTAATTTAATTTTATTTCAATAACTTTTCTCTGCTTGAATTTAAATTATGATAACTGGAGAAAAAAAGCTTCATACTGAGTCATTTTCTCTGATCCAAATGCATCTTGCTTTTGTACCATACACCAAAATTTTTGGCAAATGCCATTTGTAATTAACATATGCAGCCACATCATATAATTGACACTGAACATGCTGAATTTTAATCATTGGTCTTTACACTTCTGGATAATAGGGTCAGGCTCTTTATGTATTCATTTTTCCTTTTTTCTTTTCTTCTTTTTATACAAGAGGAAGTAGTAGACACCTACCAAAAAGCTAATTTACTCCCAGCAAGGTCTAATTGCACTAGTTCAAGGGGTGCTGTGAACTTTCCATTAAAGCTAGTTGTGATCTCGCTGAACGTTTCCCTTTGTGTCTCACAACTCAAGAGGGCAGTCACAGCCTGCCCTCTAAAGACAACTCTCCTTCTCACAAAACTACATGCACTTAAAATTCAAAATAAAAAAATGGTGACTCTAAACCCAGCCTTGGAGTCCCCTTCTGGGGAGGGGACCAGAAATGTCAAGATGTCGGACTCCTCTCTTGATGAAGATCCCAAATGTCTTGACACCTTCCTCAACTTTTTCTACATTAACTTCTACGTATGCAGTCTTAGATCTAATTTTCAATCTGAGACACACCATCTCTCCTCTAATAAACCTCATCTTCTTTTCTTCACCAAAAAATCTAATTTTTAATACTAAAATTAATTTCTTCACTTACCTGTTTTTCATACAAAATATAGCAGTTCCACTGCTCCACATACCTTTTCGCCGAGAAACCACCCGCTTTAGCGCTACGCCTGGCAGCGCGGCGCTCATTGCTGCCGCCAGCACACTGCGTGGGCAACCGTCAGTTATTTCTCAAGGGAGAGAACCTGACTGGGGGAGGAAGGGAGGGCAGTGAAGTTTTGTATGAAAAACAGGTAAGTGAAGAAATTAATTTTAGTATTAAAAATTAGATTTCTGTCACAGACACCTGTTTTTCATACAAAATATAGCAGACTCCAACATTGAAGGAGGCGGAGTCAGAAGAAAGTGCCAGGCGTGAGGGTGAAAACAAACTGTCCATATGTAGACACTAACCTCTTGGCTGAGGCCGGGCAGCATAGGGGTGCCAGCGGGCTCGGCTGAGGGTTTGGGAGGTCCTCCTAACCCGTGTGTCTAAAAGGGAGCAGGCCTTAGGGGTCAGGGGATGAGTGTTCCAGGAGCGTGCTCAATACCCTGACGCAGAGGAGAGAACCCCGGCTACTGACCCAATCAACTAAGACGAGCAGTGTAAGTGAGCACTGGGGTGTTCACCTGAGGGAGCCGAAGCGTTACCCCAGAGCAAGGAGGACCTTGTGGTAGTTGTCAGCCCACAATGTGACCGGCTGCAACAACTGGACCCAGGAAAAACGTCGCCTTCCTTCCGCACTATATCGCGGAGATAATGGTCGGCAAAGACCGAGTGAGTCCTCCAGCGTGCTGCCTTCAGGATGGTCGGAACCGAGCAGTTTTCCCAGAGGAGCATGGAGGCAGCAATGCCACGGATGTCATGGGCACGGGCATTGACCTCGAGGCAGACAGAGTCAGAAATAGCCTCATGGGCAGACTTGATGGTATCCCTGAGGAAGTATGAGATGGCCGCTTTCGACATAGGTCGAGAAGGGCGTTTAACTGCAACAAACAGATTCCTGGGCCTTGTCTCTGAAGCAGTCCGTTGTAAGTAGTGGCAGAGAGCCCGAACAGGGCACAAAAAGCGCTCCTCATCCATGGAACCGAGAATGGAAGTAAGGCTCTTAATACGGAATTCCGGGCGTGCTGTGAACTCCGTATCCGTCTTAGCAATGAACTCAGGAGATAGCAGACCATAAGATCCTGTCCTTGCCAGCTAGTCCGGGAGGAGAGGGCCTGGATCTCCCTATCCTCTGCGCTGTAGCTAATGCCAGGAGAAAAAGTCTTCCTGGTCAGGTCCCTGGAGGACGAGAGCCGAAGGGGCTCGAAGGGGGCCTTGGACAGGTAGCGAAGAACTACATCCAGGTTCCAGGAAGGACTAAGATTCCTAGTAGGTCTGCGGGGTTGAGAAGAGCACGCCTTGACAATAGCACTCAACACCCGGTCATTGTTGAGGTCCACGCCCCTGATTGCAAAGACTCCATTCAGCATGGCCTTATAACCCTTAATGGCAGAGGTAGAGAGATTGCAATCCTGGCGCAGGTGAACGAGAAAATCTGCGACCTTTTGGACCGTGGGATTGGAGACAGTGTGGCCGTGATCTTTGCACCACTTCCTGTACACCTTCCACTTGTGCTGATAGTTGGAAGCAGAGGAAGGCCTCTTGTCGTGAGATAAGAACTGGGCCACCTTAGAGGAGAAACCCCTGTGCCTCAGAAAGCGCTGGATAGTCTCCACCCTGTCAGCTGAAGCCCGGGGAGACCGATGTGGAACTTGTGGATGTGTGGCTGTCTCAATAGATCTTTGCGAAGAGGGAGGCGGCGGGGAGGCTCCACCGACGCCGCCAACAGATCTGGAAACCATTCCTTCTGAGGCCAGTAAGGGGCTATGAGGATGAGACAGGTGTTCCGGGAAGCCCGGAGCTTGTTGAGAACTCTCCTGATGAGGGGGAAGGGTGGAAAGGCGTACAGATCCTGGTTGTCCCAATTGTAGAGGAAGGCGTCTGTGGCGATGGCCGCCGGATCCTGAAAGGGGGACACAAAGTTCGGAATCCGGTAATTGAGACGAGTGGCGAACAGGTCGACTGTCGGGTAGCCCCAGACCCGCCACAGCAGGTGACAAACATCCATATGTAAGGTCCACTCTGTGGACAGGGATTGGTGTCGGCGGCTGAGGCAGTCGGCCACCACATTGACTGAGCCCCTCACAAACTGGGGCAAGATCGACACTGCATGCGCTTCTGCCCAGTCGAGGACCTGGCGTGCCTCGAGGTTGAGAAGGATAGAGTGAGTACCCCTCCTGTGCAGGTAAGCGAGGGCCGTGGTGTTGTCCGAGAAGACAGCGACAACTGAGCCCCTCACCACCTCCGTGAAGTGCTGGAGGCCGAGGCGGATCGCACGGAGTTCTAAAACGTTCACGTGGAGCGTCTGTTCCTGGATGTTCCACAGGCCACTCACAGAAGCCTGGAGGAGCGACGCACCCCAGCCGACTGTAGAGGCATCCGTGTAGAGAAGGTGGTCCGGAATGGCAACCTGAAGAGGCTGACCCTGCCCCAAGTTCTCGTCCTCCAGCCACCATTCCAGGTCCTGACGTGAAGCACTGTCCCAGCTGACCGGATGGTCGTCTAGCATCGACCACCTGTCCCATTGCTGGTTCAGTTGGATCTGCAGGAGACGCGTCCGCCTCCTGGATCCCGGCACTAGATGTATGAGGGAAGACATGTGCCCCAGAAGTCTCAACCAGTGCTCCGCTGGGGGACGGGCAACTGAGGAAGGAGCGGAGTAAATCCTGGAGGCCTCGAATCCTCCCCTGGGTCGGGAAAACCCTCAAAAGAGGGGAGCGAATCACCATCCCGAGGAAGGTCTTCTCCTGTGCAGGGGTCAGGGATGACTTCTCCCAATTTACTCGGATGCCCAGGTCCGAGCAGAGCCTGAGCAGACAAGCTGTGGCGTGTCGAGCTTCTACCGCTGAAGAGGCCAGTACCAACCAGTCGTCGAGGTAGCGAAGGATGCGGAAGCCCGACGATGGAACTCCGCCGAGACAGGAGCCATCAGACGAGTGAAAACCTGCGGAGCAGTGGAGAGACCGAAGCAGAGGACTCGAAACTGAAAGTGGTACCCCTCCCACACAAAGCGCAGGAACTGACGGCTGTGGGGATGAATGGGCACCTGAAGATATGCGTCCTGAAGGTCCAGTGACACCATCCAGTCGTCCTGTCGGATGGCCGACATTACCGTCCGGACAGTCTCCATCCTGAATTTGGTGGTGACGACGTACTTGTTGAGGAGGGAGAGGTCGATGATGGGGCGGAACCCGCCTGTGGCCTTTGGAACGACAAACACATGGCTGTAGAAACCTGGGGAGGGAGGCGCTTCCTCTATAGCCCCTTTTGTCCAGAGACGCTGGAGCTCCATCTCGAGGGCGAGACCCTTGGGTGACCCTGGGGCATAACCCCTGCGATCCTCAAAGAGAGTGGTCAGGGGTGGAGAGGAAGAGAAGGGGATCTGGTAGCCTTCCCGCAGAACGCTGAGGACCCATTCCTCTGCCCCGATCTTGAGCCAACCTTCCCAGCAAAGGGCCAGACAGCCCCCCACCACCCCATGGTGAGAAAGACTGTCATTTCCGAAAGGGCTTACCCTCCGTCCTCCTGACTGCCCACTAGGGCGGGCAGAGAGCGGTCCGGAAGATCCACCCCGAGGATTCCCAAGACGAGGGCGAACTTGTGCTCGCCGGGGAGGAGCAGCCGGAGGCCTCGAGGCTGAGGGGGCAGGAAGATGAGAACCGCGCCCACCAAGGGAGTACCGGTGGCCGGACGTGGACGAGCCAGGGCCCTGAGAGCAGTCTCATGGAGAGTCATGGCAGCATTACTCTTGGAAGACTGGAATGCCTCCTGCAGCTTGGCCTCATCAAAGAGGAGAGGAGAAAAGATGGGGGACCGTCTAAGGATGCCCTTCTCCACCTGAGAGAAGGTGGGTCTGAGGTGGGCAATGTAGGACTCCCTTCTCCAGGCCCGAAGATTGGCATTGACGTAAGTAGAATCACGGCAGATGTCATTCAAGGCCATACGAACAGCCTTAAAGAGCTGTCCCTCTAAATCCAACAGGTGTGAGGGGAGATGCGGTACCGTCAGTAGGTGAAGGGCACCTAAGCACCAAAAAGAGTAGTTGAGTGCGTCCAGAGAACGACCAACCACTCCCTCCATCCTGGCGACCTCCTGCTGGTCACGGATAACCCTCGGCTCACGGGAGCCCGAGTTCAAGGCATGGTGCAAGTCCTGGTTAACGGCAGTAGCCTTCCCTGAGCCTTCCTGGTCCAATACTGCGTACATCCTGGCAAACCTGCCTGAAGGATAACCAAGAGAAGCCGGCTTCCTGTCATTGGCCTTCAGGTAAGCATTGTTGGCTTGCTCCCTGAAGAACTGGAGGGGTTGAGCCCTAGTGAGGAGAATTGGCCCTCCCTGTGACTCAGGTGCACCAGCTTCGGGCATGAGAGGACCCTCTTGCTCAAGCCTTTGGCCCCTCGCGTCCTCAAACACTGAATTGATGTAATCCATCATGCGATGGTACATGGAGGCCGATGGGGGCTGGGTCTCATCCTCCTCCAGCCCCCCGGGGATGTGGAGGGACGGGGCAGGTCCTGGAGACAAGGAGGCCGGGCCCTGCCACCCCGAACAAGAAGGCCGGGGGGAACCATGGAGTACCTGTCTATCAGTGCTATCCATGAGGAGAAGGTCACTACCCCGGAGACGGGCAGTCCGGGGGGTGCCTCCAGGAGCGGAGACGCCAGCCTCAGAGGGAAGCGCACACCTCGAGGGGAGGGGAGGTCCTGGCGCCTCTCTGGCGTAAGACAGTGGGTTTGGTAGGACGTAGGGGGGTCGGCTGACTCTGAGCCCCTAGCGGCCGAAAGGACATAGGTGGCAGCCCGTGGAAAGGGCGTGGGCAAGCCACCTGGTAGGCGAAGGGGCAGAGCATCACCCTTGCCTGGGCCCTCACCCTGGGCCTTGGGGGAGGGGCCAGGAGCAGTGCACTGGTCCACCCTCTCCCTGTCCCCCCACCGACCGGGCCTGGGAAGGAGCCAGGGCACCGGTCACCACTGAGGTGGGGCGGGACTTCTTGATCCTTCTAGCGTCATCCTTAGGAGGATGAGAACGCTTGAAGCCACCTCAAGCCCCGGACGGCCCCCTGGCCCCTGACTTGATGTGACTGCACACACCTTTTTGCGTCAGGACTCTGGGGGGGCAGGACACTGAACTTCATCAGGTCTCTGTCCGAGGACGAGGGGAGAGCTGAAAGAGGTGGGTCAGTAGCCAGGAAGACACAGGGTTATGTAACTCTCCCAACCGTGAAGACACCAGGCTGTCAACAGAAGCAAGGAGTTGCTCCTGCCAGGATTCCAAAAACAGGGAAAGATCTATAGAGACTGGAGGCTTAGACCCCTGCTGAGAAGCTGAATCATCAGCAGTGAGCTCATCCTGAGAAATTACACTGCCTGCCTGAAGGGCAACACCTCCAACAGAACCAGCAGAGGAGACCTGAGAGCTAGAATCCCCAGACATATGGCTCGTGTCACTGCTGATACCAGACCGGGTAAGAGAGCCCTTAGACTTACCCTTTAAGTTAGCTTTAGCCTCCCGCTTGCGCCTCAACCCGCATTGATACTTGTAGGCGGTAAGAATCTTATCCTTGCTCCAGCCAGAACACTCATCACACCTCTTACTTAGGCTGCAGAACTCCCTGCACTTGATACAGACCGAATGAGGATCATGGAGGACACTACCCAAGACCCTGGAACAGTCAGGCCTTGAGCAAATCCGCCTCGTGGGCTGTGGCGAAGGAGACAAACACTGCAGAAGGACCGGCAGGGGCGTCCATATGGCTAGCCAAAACACCCTCCAGGACGGGAACAGACAGCCCCGGAGACACAGGAACATCACTAGAATCTTCCTCCATAGAAACAGGAGGAGAAAAGAAGGCGAAAAAAGGCGAGGAAGAAAGGAAGCAGCGGCGGAAATGCAGGTCTACTCGCTCTGCGCACCGAGAAATAACTGACGGTTGCCCACGCAGTGTGCTGGCGGCAGCAATGAGCGCCGCGCTGCCAGGCGTAGCGCTAAAGCGGGTGGTTTCTCGGCGAAAACGTATGTGGAGCAGTGGAACTGCTATATTTTGTATGAAAAACAGGTGTCTATGACAGAATAGAAAATGTCAAAATTTTTCAAACTCAAACTCCCCTTGAGACTTCTGGCTTCTAGCCTAAAACATCTCTGATAACTTCACTTCTTAATCTTTCCTTCCTTTATTTCATCCTGATATCACCACTGCCATCTCTTGTCTCTAAAGCTGAACTCTTCTCTCCAACCTTTGCTAACAACTCTACCTTGCATGATTCTAGGTTTGTCCCTCCCTCTCCTCCTCCCTCTGACTATTTCATATCTACAATAAAAAATTCCTCAATAGGAAGATTCTTAAACATCTGTCACCTCACAATCTTCTATCTGATCCCCATTATGGCTTCCATCAAGGTCACTCTACTGGTGATTTTCTGGCTTTCATTACTGAGTGTTGGTAATCATCTTTTAAAGATTTCAGTGAAACTTTTGCTGTCATGTTAGACATATTAAAAACTTTTGATAGAGTCTGGCATAAAGCATTGGTTTCCAAACTGCCCTCCTATGGTTTCTATCCTTCTCTCTGCAACTTTATCTCAAGTTTCCGTGCTTTTGCTGCTGTGGTAGACGGCAACTGTTCTTCTCCTGAATCTATTAATAGTGGTGTTCCTCAGGGTTCTGTCCTGTCACCCACTCTCTTTCTACTGTTCATTAGTGATCTTAACCAAGCATCTTGCCCTATCCACTCCTACGCTGATGATACCACCCTACAACCTTCCACATCCTTTTAAAGATGACCAACCCTTCAGAAAGACAACAGATCATGCAGGGACATCACAGAATGCCTGACTTCTGATCTTTCTAAGATTTTCAATTGGGGCAGAGAAAATCTAATAGTTTTCAATGCCTCAAAAACTTAATACCTCCATCTATCTACTCAACACTTCCAGACAACTATTCCCTCTACTTCAATGACACTCAACTGTCTCCCTCTTCCACACTGAATATCCTTGATCTGTCTTTTACTCATAATCTTAACTGGAAACTTCACATCTCATCTCTTGCTCATATGAAGTTAGGCGTTCTGAGTTGTGTCCGCCAATTTTTCTCACCCCTCCAACTGCTAACTTTGTACAAGGGCCTTGTCCATCCTTGTATAGAGTACTCTTCACATGTTTGGGGGGAGATTCCACTAATACAGCTTTATTAGATAGAGTGGAATCAAAAGCTTTTCATCTCATCAACTCCCTTCCTCTGACTGACTATTTTCAGCCTCCTTCTCATTGCCGGAATGATGCATCTTTTTCCATCTTTTATCGCTATTTTCATGCTAACTGTTCTACTGATCTTGCCAACTGCATGCCTCCCCTCCTCCTGCAGCCTCACTGTACAAGGCTTTCTTCTTCCTCTCATCCCAATTCTGTCCAACTCTCTTACAAAAGAGTTAACCAGTATTCTCAATCATTCATACCTTTCAGTGGTAAACTCTGGAACTCTCTACCTGCTTCTGTATTTCTGTCTTCCAATGACTTGATTTCTTTTAAGATGGAGGTATAAAGACATTTGCTCCCTAATTCTGACTAACTCTTTACTTATCTTTTAGAGGACCAGCACTCAAGTGGGTCTTTTTTTTAATATTGTGTTACCCTTGGCTGGTCTTCTCTCCTGCATAAAAGAACAGATAACAAAAATTATGACTAGAAAATTTTTTTTAAAAGGCCAACTTGGGTACCAGTCACTAAACATGCTCAAAAGAGATCTATCTAGAGGGGACTCCAAGGCTGGTGTAGGAGTTGACAAATTTAATTCTAAATTTTGAGGGAAGAATGTATGAATAATTAGGTGTATGTAGTTTTGTGTGAAAGAAGAGAGTTAACTTTAAAGGGTAGGCTGTGACTACCCCCTTGTATTGTGAGACACTAAGGTTCAGTGAGATCACAGCTGGTTTTAATATGTTTACAGTATCTGCTGAGCCATAGCTATCAGATCTCACTGGGAGTAATTATTATTTTGGCACATGTCTACTGCTTCCTCCCCTCCTATCTTAACTTTGAGTTCCAGTCATCAATGATGGTTTCAAATATAGAGAATGGCATCAAAAGAAACTTATTTTTGCCATAAGGAACACAATCAGAATCAAAATATTATCATTCATTCTCATCTCTTTTAAAATCAAATTCTGGATGTTCTAGAAAGAGTTTGAAGTTTTCTCATAACCTGTGGCAGAAAATCCAAATTTTCTATGAAAAGTAGCATAAAGTCAGCATTCCTTCATCTGGTCTTTATGTTGAGGAAGTTAAGTTTCAGGGATCTTTCTGCAATTATTATGGTCTAGATAACAATTAGATAATAAAATACAAGTAAAAAAAATAATTACATAATCTCCAGCATTTCACCTACATTTCATATCAATGAGTAGCACTTTAAAGTGGCAGCTATCTGAAACATGATATATGATAGTATGGACTAACTGACCTGTGGTTGAGATGTGGTCAAGAAGACGCTGCAAATCAGGAGGAGCATAGACAGCCCGCCATCTTTCATTGTTCATGTTCAGTTTGTATCGTGCATCTCGCTCTTCATGGAAACGCCCAACAAATCGGGTAGCCTAAAACAAAGACAGAAATTTTTTTTTTTTTTTTTGAAATATAGGTTTCTTATTTTCTTTATTACCAGATCTCACAAATGTATGTGCATGCAATAAGAATAAATTTTACTTCAGCAAATAACATACAGGTAACTCTCGATTTACACGATAGATGCATTCCAAGAGGCATCGTGTATTTCAAAATTCGCATAAACCAAATTTGTAATTCTCATAAGAAACAATAGATAATACTGGGGATGCAGGATGTGGTCCAAAAAAATTCGTACAAAATACTCTATTTATTTGGCTAAATTAACATGTTTTTTTATTATATACCATTCTAAATACAGTAAGGTCTCGGTTTACGTCAGAGTTACGTTCCTGAAACATGACATAAGTCGATTTTGTACATAACTCGAGTTTCCGTACATTTCAAAGCATATTATGGAGTTTTCAACCAATCATTGTTTATGGTCATTCAGGTAAGTTAAAGGTTATATTGTTATATTATTTACAACTATGTAGGAATATGAAACACAAGCTTGTTTTTGTTGTTGATTAGGGCCACGAACGCGGAGGACTGCAGGCTGCCGAGAGGGGTGGACGCCTGAGGCCGCCAGGAGGGTGGGCAGGTCGAATGTTGTGACGCCCACAGGGCAGACAGCTGGGAGCGTAGTGCAGTGCGGTGGGAGTAGAAGCGTGGGCAGCAGGGCAGGAAATGCAATAGGAAAGGGCAATAGGGATCAGCAGACAGGCGCAGATGGTGCAAGTCAGCTGCGAGTGTCGTGTGGCCCAGGCGAAGGCTCCGGAGTTGTTATTGTTGTGATGGGTGTGCGAGCCCTCAAGGTCGTCAACCTCCCCATTGTCATGGTAATGGGCTTCCCATTTTCTTCTTCCCTCCCTCACATACAGCTGCTGCCTCCCTTCTCATGTCTTTTAATTATGTCCTCTTTTTCTTGTAGCATAATGGTTTTCCTTTTCTTAGCATCACTGCTGTCACTAAGAAGTTTTTTCTTTGGTGCCATTGAGCAAGATACTAAGAACTTGAGTCTGTAAAAGCAGAAGTAGGATAACACTCTTGCCAGGGGCGATGGTGTGGTGGAACTGAGGCAGGATGTTATTGTATTCAAGCGTGAGGCGGGCGGTGTGGCGGGCAACCACCAACAATAACAATAAATCCCGCACTTTACGATTTATAATTTTTTTATTTTTTTAATCTTAAATTGCCTTATAGTGGACTGACGTAACTACGAGTTTGACGTAACTCGAGACCGACGTAACCCGGGACTTTACTGTACTAGAAATGTATTTAAAGTAAAGGGAAAAGCAAAAAATAATACAAAAAAGCAAAAAATAATAAGAGAAAACAACAAAACAAAGAATACATAAACACAACAGTCACTGCATCACTGCCTTCACCACAGTCAATCACCATCTTCCTCTGAGCTTTTCCACTTCATCAAAAATCCACTTATCAAAAATAACCCCACAGTATAAGAGTAAACACTAGTAAAAAAATAAACGCAGGACGCCAATGTCTTCACCTCTCACAAGTACTCGCCGTCGCTGTCCACCTCCGAGTCAAGGACATCATCATCCACCTGCGTTTCCACTGCTTTCACGGGATCGTTCACATCCTCTTCTGGTACTACATCTTCCACTGGTGTTTTCTTGAAAAACTGCAGCATGGTGGTATGGCACTTTTTCTTGGAAAATTCTTTTTGCATCACTGTGTAGCAGAAGAGTGCATCCATGGCTTTTCTTGTCGCTGTGCAGCTCCGCTCCACATTGAGGTCCATTTCCTCTAACATGGCAAGACCTTCTCTTATTTATCCCCTTCTCTTATTTTTCCAAATGCTTCATTGAGCCTCTTGGCTGTCATGGCCAGTCCTTGAAGGCAGATTGAAGAGATTGCGTCTGTACTCGGTGGTGGCAGGCTGCAAATTAGGCGCGGGAAGAGGAAGGAGCAGCAGAGCTCCTGGACGGATCAGGTTCTGGGGGCCTTTGCTGGCCTTTCCAGTGCTGCCTCCCAAAGGGGTTTGGACTGCCTGGGAGCTCTTGCCAGGGCAAATTTAGATATTATGCAGCCCTGTGAAATGCTCCATTTGAGGATGATGATGTTATACAGGCAGGCTGTGGTGAGAAACCTCACTAATACTTACGATGATGGAGAGAGACAGCAGTTGATATCTTCCTCCGTGTTGGCCCCCACCTTTTTGATGGTCAGACTCTTGCAGCAGTGGAGCAGAGGGAGCTTGAATCCTCGCAAAGGTCACTCGTTTCCCAGATTGCTCGTGGCTTGGCTTCCTCAGCTTGGGGCGTCAGGGCTAAGGCCGGTGGGACCATTGGTTCTCGACGCCTTGCGCCGATTGCGTCTCCATCAGTTCCGTCCCCTCCTGCTCCTAAGGTGAGCGGTTCCTTTCGCTCCCGAAGAGTCTTCCGTGGCTGCTCTAGGGGCCATAGGAGCTCTCGCTAGGGACACTGTGGAGGTGTTGCTGCTAGTTGGGGCTTGTCTGCAGCGGCACTGGCAGGAGTGGGAGAACATCGGGGCCTGTGAGTGGGTGGTCAAGACCCTTTGGTATGGTTACGTTTTCCCTTTCCTCAGGGATCCGCCCCTCTTGAGCATGCCTGTGGAGTTTCCGGCGTACAGGGAAGGCTCAGACCGTCATTCAGCTCTGGAGGCCGCGGTTTCTGAGATGCTGCTAAAGGGAGCTATAGAACCGGTGGTAGACCCTCAGGCCAGCTTCTATTGTCACGTCTTCCTTGTGCCCAAGTCCACAGGGGGCTGGAGACAGATTTGCGACCTTTCGGTCTTAAATCGTTTCCCGGTGGTGATCCACTTCCGTATGGAGACAGTTTTGTCAGTGCTGGAGTCAATGGCCGAGGGCGAGTGGATGGTGTCCTTGGACCTGCGGGACGCTTACTATCAAGTTTCTGTCCACCCTTGGTCATGCAAGTACATGCGGTTCATCTGGCAGGGCAGAGTTTACCAGTTTCAGACTCTGTGCTTCGGCCTTCCCACTGTCCCGCGGTCAGCCTCACTGAGGGATGTCTCGCTTAAGACCGTGTTTCTTCTGGTACTCGCATCAGCTCATCGGGTTAGTGGGCTTCACGGCCTGTTGGCTGACGTGCGTCACTCCAAGGGATGGACGTCCATGACCTTTTCCTTTGCCCCCAATTTCCTGGCTAAGACTCAGTGTCCAGGCCAGCATTCATTCGACAAATTCACAATTCCTCGCTTTCTCGGTGTGTGGAGTGTGTTATGTGGTATCAGTCCTACCCAAAGATCGGTCTATGAGCTCTGAGCTCGCTCCGTAATGGGGAAGACTGGCTGGGTGACCAGCAGGCGACCGAGGTGAGGTGAGGTGTTGGGGAGGACAAGGTAGACCGCCTTCTTTGTCCGGTTCGGGCGGTCCGTGAGAATCTTTGCAGGACTAGGGATTGTTGGCCATCCTGCTCTAGGTTGTTGGTCACAGTTTCGGATCCAAGACGTGCTTTCCACCCTCATACCTTGTCTAAGTGGATTTGTCAGGTGATTCGGAGGGCCTATGTGAGTGTCTCAGAGGAGGAGTCGCACCTTCTGAAAGTGAACGCACATGAGGTTCGAGCTATTGCGACCAGTGTTCTCTTTAGAAAAGTTAAGAGTTTGGACTTGGTCCTCAAGGCTGGTACATGGAAGAGTATGACCATCTTTGCCTCCTTTTACCTAAGAGATGTTACTCATAGGTATTTAGATACTTTTTCCCTTGGGCCGATAGTTTCAGTGCTGAGGGTTGTTCACTGATGCTGGTTTAGTTTCAATCAGGTTTTTCCTTGTTGTCAGCAACAAGATTTACAGATAAGTTATTTTTCCCGTTTTTGGGTATTTTAGAGATCGTGTCTGCTATCTTCGGGGTTCTGTTACACCCGCCCACCTATACCTGGGAATCTGGCATATGTAATTACATATGGGTATTTAGTATATCTAACAACAAAATAGTTTTTTAAAGTGAAAAAAATTTTTGTGAATATACTTACCCATATGTAATTACATAGTAAGAGGTTCTCTTCCTCCCTCCCCTCTGTTTCTGTCAATTTTGGCAGAAAAGATCTGAGATATGGTTGGCCAGCTGGGCTGGTGGTTCCCAGTGCGCATGCGCACGGAGGTGACGTGGAACTTCTATAGCAGTGGTACACAACTGGCGGACCGTAGTCCAAATCCGGACCGCCGATAGCTATTGTGCGGACCCCGGTACACACGCATACACACACACACATTCTCTCTCTCTCATTCTCTCTTGGTTTTGGGAAACACATTCACGATGAAAATAGGACACTTGCTTTGGTAGGAGGAAGTAGTAGACACCTACCGAAACAATAACTTACTCCTAGTGAGATCTAATAGCACTAGTTCAGGAGGTGCTATGAACCTTCCATTAAAGCTAGCTGTGATCTCGTTGAACGTTTCCCTTTGTGTCTCACAACTCAAGGGGGTAGACACAGCCTACCCTCTAAAGGTAGTTCTCCTTCTTCACACAAAAATACATGCACTTACCACACATACACCCTTCACTTCAAATAAAAATTTAAAAGAAAAATGGGACCCAAAATAAACAACGCCTCGGAGTCCCCCTCTGGGGAGGGGACCAAAAATGTCCCCAGGTCGGACACCTCTCCTGTTGAAGACCACAAATGCCTTGACACCTCTCTCAACTTTTTCTACATTAACTTCTGCAACATTCGCGGTTTTAGATCTAATTTTCAATCTGTGGAACACCACCTCTCCTCTACTAAACCTCATCTTCTTTTCCTCACCAAAACACAGCTATCTGAGGCAACTGACAGTAGCCCCTTCTCTGTTCCCTCCTACTTTCTCTATTCTCATTTTCATTCCAAAGCTGGATGTTGCGTCTATGTACGCAACAATTTAACTTGCTCTCGTGCCCACGCTCTTGAGTCTTCCGAATTTTCCACCATCTGGCTACGACTTAACAGTCACTCTCAAACTAAATTCATCTGTGCTGTTTATCTCTCCCTAACTCTTCTGACTATAGTAATTTCTTCGACTACTTAAAATCAAAATTGGAGCACATTCTGTCCCTCTACCCTTTCACTGATATTTCCATTCTTGGAGATTTCAATGTTCACCACCAGCTTTGGCTTTTCTCTCCCTTCACTGACCACTCTGGTGAACTAGCCTTCAACTTTGCTATCCTCCATGACCTAGAGCAACTGGTGCAACACCCTACTCGTATTCCTGACCGTCTTGGAGACACGCCCAACATTCTTGATCTCTTCCTCACCTCTAACCCTTCTGCTTATGCTGTCATCCTTTCATCTCCGTTGGGCTCCTCCGATCACAATCTCATTTCTGTATCTTGTCCTATTTTTCCAATCCCTCCGCAGGATCCCCCAAAGCGAAGGTGCCTCTGGCGTTTTGCCTCCGCCAGTTGGGGGGACCTGAGGAGGTATTATGCTGATTTTCCCTGGAATGATTATTGCTTCCATGCCAGAGAACCATCTCTTTGTGCTAAATGCAAAACAGAGGTGTTAGTATCTGGCATGGAGGCGTACATTCCTCATTCTTTTTCTCAACCTAAACCTTCTAAACCTTGGTTTAACTCAGCCTGTTCTCGTGCTATACATGATAGAGAGGTTGCCCACAAAAGGTACTTGAGCCTTCCATCTCCTGAATCTCATGCACTTTATATCTCTGCTCAGAATCATGCCAAGTCTGTTCTTCAACTTGCCAAACACTCTTTCATAAATAGGAAATGTCAAAATCTTTCAAACTCAAACTCTCCTCGTGACTTCTGGCATCTAGCCAAAAACATCTCAAATAACTTCACTTCTTCATCTTTCCTCCTTTATTTCATCCTGATGGCACCACTGCCATCTCTTCTGTCTCTAAAGCTGAACTCTTTTCTCAAACCTTTGCTCACAACTCCACCTTGGACGATTCTGGGCTTGTCCTCCTCTCCTCCTCCCTCTGACTATTTCATGTCTACAATCAAAATTCTTCGTAATGATGTTTTCCATGCCCTTGCTGGCCTAAACCCTCGAAGGCTTATGGACCTGATGGGGTCCCTCCTATTGTTCTCAAAAACTGTGCTTCTGTGCTTGCACCTTAAATGGCCAAACTCTTCCAACTTTGTCTATCGACTTCTACCTTTCCTTCCTGCTGGAAGTTCGCCTACATTCAGCCTGTTCCTAAAAGGGTGACCGTTCTAACCCTCAAACTACCGTCCTATAGCTTTAATCTCTTGCTTGTCTAAAGTTTTTGAATCTATCCTGAATAGGAAGATTCTCAAACATCTGTCACTTCACAATCTTCTGTCTGATCACCAGTATGGCTTCCGTCAAGGGTGCTCTACTGGTGATCTTCTGGCTTTCCTTACTGAGTCTTGGTCATCCTCTTTTAGAGATTTCGGTGAAACTTTTGCTGTTGCGTTAGACATATCAAAAGCTTTTGATAGAGTCTGGCATAAAGCTTTGATTTCAAAACTGCCCTCTTACGGCTTCTATCCTTCTCTCTGCAACTTTATCTCATGTTTCCTTTCCAACCGCTCTATTGCTGCTGTGGTAGACAGCTACTGTTCTTCTCCTAAACCTATTAATAGTGGTGTTCCTCAGGGTTCTGTCCTGTCACCCACTCTCTTTCTATTATTCATTAATGACCTTCTTAACCAAACTTCTTGCCCTATCCACTCCTATGCTGATGATACCACCCTACATCTTTCCACGTTCTTTCAGAGACATCCAACCCTTCAGGAAATTAACAGATCACGCGGGGACACCACAGAACGCCTGACTTCCGATCTTTCTAAAATTTCCGATTGGGGCAGAGAAAATCTAGTAGTTTTCAATGCCTCAAAAACTCAATTCCTCCATCTATCAACTCGACACAACCTTCCAGACAACTATCCCCTCTTCTTCAATGACACTCAACTGTCTCCCTCTTCCACAATGAATATCCTCGGTCTGTCCTTTGCTCATAATCTTAACTGGAAACTTCACATCTCATCTCTTGCTAAAACAGCTTCTATGAAATTAGGTGTTCTGAGGCGTCTCTGCCAGTTTTTCTCGCCCTCCAACTGCTTACTCTGTATAAGGGCCTTATCCGTCCCTGTATGGAGTACTCTTCGCATGTTTGGGGGGGTTCCAGTCACACAGCTTTGCTTGATAGGGTGGAATCGAAAGCTCTTCGTCTCATCAACTCCCCTCCTCTGACTAACTGTCTTCAGTCTCTTTCTCACCGCCGAAATGTTGCATCCCTTTCTATATTTCATCGCTATTTTCATGGTAACTGTTCTACTGATCTTGCTAACTGCATGCCTCCCTCCTCCTGCGGCCACGCTGCACAAGGCTTTCTTCTTCCTCTCATCCCTATTCTGTCCAACTCTCTAATGCAAGAGTTAACCAGTACGCTCAATCATTCATCCCTTTCACTGGTAAACTCTGGAACTCCCTCCCTGCATCTGTATTTCCGAATTCCTACAACTTGTCTTCTTTTAAGAGGGAGATATCGAGGCATTTGCTCCCCTAATTCTGGCTGACGGTTTTGGCACTTTTTGTACTCTTTGGAGAGCCAGCGCTCAAGTGGGCTTTTTTCTAACTTTCTTTTTTTTTGCCCTTGGCTGGCCCTCTTCCCTACGTAAAAAAAAAAAAAAAAAAAAAAAACTATTAAGCATTGCAACTTAATGAAGTAGTTCACAACAATTTCTAAAACTTCAGTTATACCTGAAAAATTGATATTCACCCCGTTTTCTATGACTCAACAGATAATAGAAAATTGTACCACAGGTCCAATACCTGTTTGTTTACGACAGACGACGCTGGCTGTAAGCAGCAACCGGTGCAGTGTGCACTTCATTCAAACTACAGTGAGTTTGAACATAGTAATGAACGTACATTTGCAGAATGGTGTTATGTATGTAAGCTCATCAGTATTCAAAGTAATTTGATGAAATTAATTGCTAAACTGTTATGATATCATCATGGGGGTTTGCGTGCTACGGTGGCGATGATTGTGGCATGAGAAAAGATGCAGAAACACAGTTGTTGTTAACATCTCCTATATGTTTCCATTTTCAGGAGGATTTGTTAGGTAAAGAGAAGTTCGAGCAGCCTGAGCAAACGGTAGTTACGTGTGTTTGTGAGAGGAAAATGGCTTGCTCCAAGAAAAGAAAAGTTGACAGTGAAAATCGTTCCTTTAAAGACGAATGGACAGATAACTATGCCTTCATTCTCCCTGCAAAAAGTTCAAAACCAGTCTGCTTGATATGCAATGAATCCATTGCTGTTGTGAAAAATAGCAATGTGAAACGCCACTATGAAACGAAACACATTAACTTTGAAAAGAATTATCCCCAGAACACTGAGACACGCACAAGAAGAGTAAATCAGCTCAAATTATAGTACGAGAGGTCTACTAATGTTCTCACTAATTCCATGACTCTCCAAGAAAGAGCAGTTGAATGTTCACTGAAAGAAGCTTGGATTTTAGGAAGACACAAAAAAACATTTTCTGATAAAGAAACGGTCAAAGAATGTATGTTGGAGGTTACTGAAACACTGTTTGAGGGTAAACAAAAGGATGACATCAAATATAAAATCAAGCAAATCCCACTGTCAGATTCCACAGCAATAAGAAGGACTGCAATATTAGCTGAAGATTTGACATCACAACTTGATAATGCAATGCAAAATGCATCATGCATTTCTCTGGCTGTAGATGAGTCAACAGATGCAACTGACAGTGCCCAGCTTCTTGTCTTTGTTAGATTTTATGATATTGCACAGAAGGGATTCTATAAGGATCTGCTTGGTGTGGCAAGGCTGGAAGCCCGAACACGTGAAGAAGATATCTATGAGGCTATGAAAATGATGCTAACAGAACGAGGGATTGATCTGAAGTCCGTAGTTTCAATCACTACAGATGGCGCTCCATCAATGATTGGAAGAGAAAGGGGACTAGTTGGACGGCTGAAAGAGGATCATCCTGACCTGATATCATACCACTGCATAATTCACCAGTCCATCTTTTGTGCTAGTTTTGGAGGGGAATATGCTGTGATCATGGAAAAGATTATGAAGTTAGCCAACTTCTTGAAAGCATCATCATCACTACAGCATCGGCTACTGCGTAACTTTTTAAGTGAGGTTAGTGCCAGCTATGATGATCTACTCCTGCACAACAATGTATGGTGGCTTAGTAAGGGCAAGGTTTTGGAAAGATTTAGGAGTATCAGAAAAGAAGTAAAAGAATTCCTTAGAAGCCAACAAAGTGCTGCCAAAGCAAATAAGTTTTTAGACTTTTTGGAAGACGAAAAGGAGATGGAAAAGACAGCATTCTTAACAGACATCACTTTTCATCTCAATGCTCTCAAGGAAAAAAACAACACAGTGTGTGACCTTATTTCATCTGTTCAAGCTTTCCAGAAGAAGCTGAAACTTTTAAAAAATTATTTGCAGGGAGAACTTCATCACTTTCCCAGACTTTTGGAACATACCAACGGAGAGAAAGGTCATAATTATACTGAATTTATTGATAAACTGATTGGCAACTTCAAAGATTGTTTTGGTGATTTTTCACTAGGAAGTCTGCTGTTGCTTTTTATTCAGAACCCCTTCATGGTTTCAAGTGTAACCTTGTTTTCACACGAAGCAAAACAGGCGTTCAAATGGGTAAATGCTGCATGAGTTCAAATGGAACTAATTGATCTGCATGAAAATATGATCCTAAAAGAGGAGAGTGCTCAGTGTGATCCTGTCACATTCTGGACACAGAAGGTATCATACGATTCTTTTCCTAGTCTGCATAAAGTTGCAGTGCATGTTCTGACGATGTTTAGATCTACTTACAGTTGTGAATCTGCTTTTTCTACAATGAATTTAGTGAAAACCAAATACTGCTCTAGAATGACCAATGAACACCTTCACCAATGTCTGAGATTGGCTGCCACATCCTTTGTTCCCATGTTCAAGGACATTGCAGCAAAGAACAAGAAATTTAACTTTTCACATTAATGAGCATTTGCAAAATTCAATAATTCTGTGACAAATGTACCCGAGTAATGTTTACGAACTTTACATTTTCAGTTAGTGCAGTACCAGTATTGTAATGAGTTTAAAAGATATTTTCTTTGGATTTCTCTTTAGCAATTAGAAAGGATTTCTTTGCAAACATAGTAATAGTACTATTATCATTATTGTAGAATTGATTTTTTTCTGAAGTTGGAATTATGAATAATTTTGAAGTTTAAAGTTATGTACTTGTAACTTGAAATAAAATGTTTTGCATGCTTATTTGTATCAGATTTATATCCCTATTTTATAAATCATCATTTGAACCTTTGACATATAGAAAACTGTGTTCTTAGACCTTCGCTAAAAGAAGTTGAGTATCCCTGTTCTATAGGCACAATTTCTATATATAGAGGTGCAGGTTGATTTTCTGTGCTCAGTGTGTGGAATAATGGCATATAGGCATATGTAATTACATATGGGTAAGTATATTCACAAAAAAAGTTTTTACTTTAAAAAACTATTTTTTGAGAACAATAGGAGGGACCCCATCAGGTCCATAAACCTTCCGAGGGTTTAGGTCAGTGAAGGCATGGAAAACATCATTACAAAGAATTATTATTGAAGACATGAAATAGTCAGAGGGAGGAGCAGAGGGACAGACAAGCCTAGAATCATCCAAGGTGAAGTTGTTAGCAAAGGTTGGAGAGAAGAGTTCAGCTTTAGAGACAGAAGAGATGGCAGTGATGATATCAGGATGAAAGAAAGGAGGGAAGATGATGAAGTGAAGTTATTGGAGATGTGTTTGGCTAGATGCTGGAAGTCTTGAGGGGAGTTTGAGTTTGAAAGATTTTGACATTTTCTATTTATGAAGAAGTGTTTGGCAAGTTGAAGAACAGACTTAGCATGATTCTATGAAGAAATATAAAGTGCGTGAAATTCAGGAGATGGAAGGCTTAAGTACCTTTTGTGGGCAACCTCTCTTTCATGTATAACATGAGAATAGGCTGTGTTAAACTAAGGTTTAGAAGGTTTAGGTTGAGAGAAAGAATGAGGAATGTACACCTCCATGCCAGACACTATCACCTCTGCTATGCGTTCAGCACAATGAAATGGATTTCTGACACGGAAACAGAAATCATACCAGGGAAAATCAGCATAATATCTCACATCTCCCCAGCTGGAAGAGGTAAAATGCCAGAGGCACCTCCACTCCTGGGGATCTTGAAGAGGGATAGGGGAAATAGAGCAAGATACAGATATGAGACTGATCGGAGGAGCCCAATGGAAATGATAGAGTAACAGCATAAGCAGAAGGATTACAGAGGTAAGGAAGAGATCAAGAATGTTGGGCGAGTCTCGAAAGTGGTCAGGAATATGAGTAGGGTGTTACACCAGTTCCTCTAGGTCATGGAGGATAGAAAAGTTGAAGGCTAGTTCACCAGGATGGTCAGTGAAGGGAGAGGAAAGCCAAAGCTGGTGGTGAACATTGAAATCTCCAATAATGGAATTTCCACGAAAGGGTAGAGGGACAGAATGTGTTCCACTTTGGAAGTCAGTCAAAGAATTTACTATAGTCAGAGGAGTTAGGGGAAAGATAGACAGCACAGATAAATTTAGTTAAAAAGTGAATACTGAGTTGATGCCAGATGGTGGAAAACTCAAAAGATTCAAGAGCGTGGGCACGAGAGCAATTTAAGTCGCTGCACACATAGACGCAACATTCAGCTTTCGAATGAAAATGAGAATAGATAAAGTAAGAAGGAACAGAGAAGGGGCTACTGTCAGCTGTGTTTCAGTGAGGAAAAGAAGAATGAGGTTTAGTAGAGGAGAGGTGGTGTTCCACAGATTGAAAAATTAGGTATAAGATTGCAAATGTTGCAGAAGTTAATGTAGAAAATGTTGAGGGAAGCATCAAGACATTTGGGGTCGTCATTAAGAGAGGAGTCCGACCTGGGGACATTTCTGGTTCCCTACCCAGAAGGGAACTCCAAGGCTGGGTTTGGAGTCACCATTTTTTTATTTTGAATTTTAATTGAAGTGTGTGTGTATGTGGTACCTGCATGTAGTTTTGAATGAAGAAGGAAAGCTATCTTTACAAGGCAGGCTGTGACTGACCCCTTGAGTTGTGAGACACAAAGAGAAATGTTCAACAAGATCACAATTAGCTTTAATGGAAAGTTCACAGCACCCCCTGAACTAGTGCTATTTGACCTCGCTGGTGATAAATTATCGTTTTGGTAAGTGTCTACTACCTCCTCCTACTTGTATAACTAGAAGTTTGTTGGGAGGACGAAAAGTCAAGTATATTATGAGGAGTAAGAGACAGAGAGGAGCCGAGAGAAGCCGGGGAGAAGGTGAGAGACAACTGTGAGACAGAGTTGTCAGACCAGAGAAAAGTCAAAATGGCATGCTACTTATCTCAAGATCAGTAAGTGTAGCCAGACAGTTGTAATGCAGTCAGAGAAAATGTTGGTGTCCTATTTTAATAAAGAGAAAATTGTTATGTGTAAGATGTGTAGGGTGGTGTTTTTATTATAAAATTAATTGCAATGTGTGTGTGAAGGATGTATCTATTATTGAGTTAGTATTGTGTGATTTGAGTTGAATAACATGAATACTGTGAAGTAATCTGAAGCATTTGAAGAAATTTAAATGGGGAGATAGTTGTTATTATAAATGAGGTTATTTGTGCAATGTGATTTGATTTGAAGATATAATGTGACAGAATTTAAGGTACTTGAGAATGAACTTTGTGTGAAAAGAAAGTGATGAAATTTTTGTGGTTTTTGTTGTTGTTGAAGGGTCATAATGTGTACCTAAATGTCGGTAAATAATATAATTAGGAGAAGTTTATAAAAAAAACTCAGATGCGTTCCCTTGAACCCACAAAAACAGTTTTAAAGATCAGGGATGCAACAAGATCGTGCAACTTGCAGGAACAACAACTGGTAGCTATCTTCTGGATCCGTTCTAATCTGCATATTCAAACTTTGGATGTATCATGCTCGTAATAATTTTTCTCATCATATCTTTGTCCATGTATTGAAATGCCACTCTCATATTAGTCAGTGTTTTATATGCTGATCCAAACATCATACTTACGTGCTTTTTAGACTTCAGATTTTCCTTTATAACCACTCCCAGCTCTTTTCCTCTTTAGTCTTCATTATTTGTTCCTCTCCCATCAGACAGTTCCATACCGGTCTTCTCTTACTCTTTTCTAATTTCATTATGTGACATTTCTTGGCATTAAACTCAAACTTCCACTTCTTACTCCACTCATAAATTTTGTTTATATCTTTCTTGTGCAGCAAACAGTTTTCCCAAGTTTTTATTACTCTTAGCAATTTTGCATCATCAGCAAATAAATTAATATAACTGGTTACCCCATTTTGTATGTCATTTACATATATCTGGAACTTAATGGGGATTAAAACTGACTCTTGTGGCACTCCATTTGTTACTTTACCCAAAGATGAGTATGTATCTCTGATCAAAGTTCTCATCTCTCTGTCCTTCAAGTAATCCCTTACCCAATGTAACAAAGTTCCTCTATGTCCTTATATGCACTCCAACTTCTAAAGCAGTCTGCCCTGAGGGACTTTATCACAAGCCTTTTTCATATCCAGGTATACTGTGTCCACCCATCTACCTCTGCTCTCCAGTCTTTCTATTACTCTTGAGTAGAAACTTAATAAGTTCAACACACATGACCTTCCTGTCCTGAACCCAAATTCTCTGTTCGATATAACCTGTTCTTGTTCTAGATATTTAACTTTTTTTTCTTTGATAACAATTTCACATATCTTTCCCACAACACTTGTAAGTGACACCGGTCTGTAATTTAATGACTCAGTTAACTTTCCTCCCTTGAATATTGGGATTATGTTGGCTCTCTTCCATTCCAGTGGTACTCTTCCTTCTTTTAATGAACTTGAAAACATTTCCCAAACTGGATCTAACACCTGCTCTTTGCATTCCTCTAGTGTCCAGCCTGATACACCATCACATCAAAATTATCTAGTAGTCTTCCAATATCTTCTTTGTGCACTACGATTTCCTGCAATCCTCAGCAAAGCAATGATATATTTGGCTCTGTAAATTCTTCTTCTTCAGAGAACACAATTTTGAAACTCTCATTCATTATTTCACTAATTTTCTTTGCTGTTTGGTATGTCTTCCCACATTTAATTATTTTTCCAGTTGTATCCTTATTCTTCATCTTACCATTTGTAGAAAAAGCTTGGGTTCATCTGTTTTTTCACACCACAACCTTCTCAAAGTTTCTTTCTTCCTCTTTTCTTACTCTAATATATTCATTTCTTGCATCCTTATACTGGAGTGGGTTGTTTTAATTTCTCTGCTTTGTTGAGTTTTTTCCAAGCTTTATCTTTTTTCCCTTTTAGCTTCTATACATCTAGCACTGCACCAAGCATGTATACTTTTCTTTACTCTACACAGTTGGAATATTCCATATTTACCTTGTATTGTCCTTCCATTCATAATGTTCCTCCATTCAATATCAGCAAAAAAATTTCCTTAACTTTTCAAAATCTGCTCTTGTATAATTCAATCTCTCTTTTTTGCAGTCTTCTCTGTATCTCATCCCATCCTCTTCCTACATGATCAATTCTTCCCACTGGACTAAGTTATTGTCTGCTGGGAGGTGGGGTCTGGCTTCTTTGTGAATATTTCTTCCCCTATGCACCGTGTTCATTCTTCCACCCAATAATCCAGTGTATTTACCATAGTTAACTGTAACACCTTTTTTGCTCCACGATATAGCATTACCCATTACTTCCATCTCTCTCCAGTTTACTCCTTTACAGTTATAGTCTCCTACTAATAGTATATTTCCATCTCTTATCAAAATATCTAGGCACTTAATCACCACTCTTTGCATTTCCTTATCTTCCTCAGTTTTCTATGTAGTTATCTTAGGTGGCACATACATACTATGATTTCCCTTTTTTTCAAATCCTCTATCTTGATTGTTACTCCCATTACTTCTCCTATGCTATCACCATAATGCACTTCCTCCACACATATATTACCACAAGCCATTATTAGCACTCCTCCTTCCCTTTTTCCCTTTCTGTCTATTCTCCAGCAATTATATACCTCTTCTTTAAGTTAACATGGATCTCCTGCACATTACATCTGGTCTTTTATCTTCCAAATAATATCTAACCTCCAATACACTGGATAACAACCCACCTATATTAATATAATAATGTCTTGCCTCTCCCACTACCTCCTCCTTCTTCTGAATATACCACTTCTTCAGTCTCATATCTAGAACCCTACAATAGAAATTCTTTTTCTCGATTTCTTTCCTCTTCTCTTTTTTTCCTTAGCTTAATTTCTTACTAGTATCTCATTTTCCCTCTTTTCCAGGTTCATATATCTTTTTATCCATATATTCTTTAAATCAGTATCATCAACCAGTTTCCCTTTCCTTCTCATAATTTCCTCCACTGCTACCTGCGATTCTCACTTTCATTGGTCTCTTTCCCCCTTCATTTAACCTTCCCAACCTAATCACTTCCTTCAATTCCTGGTCTAACTCCTTTGTGCTGTCTTAGACTTGTTTAATAATAGTTCTGGCCAATTCTCTCTCTTCTCACTTTCTCATGAACTTGCTTGTTTTTTTTTTTTTCCTTTATCCTAAAAATTAAGATACATTTCCTCTTATCCACTGTATCCCTCACTAGATCTTCTTTCTTCTTTATTACTTGCATAACAGCATCTTTTGTCTTTTCTTTTGTTTCCTAAGTACCTCTGAAAATTTAACTTTTTCTTCTTCACATTCCTGTTTGCAGGCATTTCATAATTCTTCTAATTTGCTTCCACCCATTCCACTCTCTACTTTATCCTCCTCTTCTTGTATTTTTCTTCATTGTTGCAACATGTAGCCTTTAGTATATCGTTTTGTTTCTTTATCTCACACATCTCCTTCATCACTTGATTTATTTCTCTTACATTCTCATATTCCTCTAATCTCACTTTTAGTTCAGTGTTTTCTTTTATTAACTTATCTTGTTTTTCTATCACCTCCTTCATGTATCTTGTCTCCTTTTCCACATTTATCAGCCTCATATTACCTCTTCCCTCTCTAAATCCAGAGAAATTCTTGTCTGTGTTATCATCACCCAGTCTCTTTAGGGCAATTGGTGTTTCGATAAACCTTTGGTTTTCAAAACATGGCATTTGTTTTTATCCCATGCATGTGGCAGCAGCACCTAGTTCCTTTTCAACCTCCATTTTGCATTCTATATTGTACCAAAATCTTGTTTATTTTGGAGACAGAAGAACCCTATGGCTCCCTACCCCTACCATACCTACAGTCTAGGTTGGGCTCCAATGCCTGCTGTAGTGTTTCCCCTGGGAGCTGTTTTCACACATCTCGTTGGTGCAGCTTCTCATGTATTTACCTAGTTGTATTTACAGGGTTCAAGCGGGGCTCATAGTGTCCTGTCTCCATATCTCCTTTTATCTGATTTTACATCAGCAAATCACACCTCTGCCCGCTTTGCCCATGAGATACGCTTTGCTGCTTCGCACCACCAGTTGCTGAGTTGACTTCAAGCTGACCAGACGTCCTACACCTACGAGTTTGGCAGCCTTCTTCTGGTGATCCTTCTTGAGCGGAAAGGCTTTGCCAAAGCTTGTGACCCGTTTTGGGGCTGGTTGCAACACCACGCGTGATCCGTTTAGGAGCAGGGGGAGTGCCCAAGTTGGTGCACTTATGGAGTTCACGACTCTCACTGTGCCGGTACTGGTCACCGCCACCTTGTTGCCGCCGCCATGTCGGATGTACCAGGCGGTTCGTTCAGCAAACAGCTGTCGAGTATGGAGGATAATTCTGACCATGGAAGGCATGTGAGGAAAGGTTATTCGCATGGAAAAGGATCCAGGTGCGGCTCTTTCCAACGGGAAGCTATTAAGGGTGTACATAATCATCCCCGGGGTTACGCCTCTGGTAACGGTGACGTATCTGCTACCCAACACTCTCTCCTCTTGCCTTCTACCTCACGGGATGAGGCAAATGCTCCGCCCTGGTTCATGGTGATGGAAGCTTTAGCTGCATCATGTAGTGATATGGACAAATTAAAGGAAGAGAGGATATTGGGCCCCAGCTGTGGTGCTGATGACGCTGCGGCTCCAGACGGTGTAAACATTAGACCAGCTGGCCAGGAAGTGCCTCCTTCGAGCTCACCCACTGGGTCTTCTGGTTTTATTCCAGCCGTGCATTGTCTTTCTTCGATGACAATGACACTCAGGATGACGTGCAGCCTGATAGTGTCCTCCTGCAGTGTGCCAGGGCTTACGGGTCCTGTGGACGAGGTGTCTGCTGGCATTGACAAGCATGTCGCCGATGTTAACCATGTGTTTGACAATGGCTTGCGAGAGGAGGAGTACAAAGAGATTTTGGATGACGTTGCTACCAAGAGGCCGGACAACTGTCATGCTTTGGCACCAGTGAACTGTAACTCGCAAGTTTTGGATGCACTGAAAACTGATGACAAGAAAGCCGACTTCCGTATGAAAGACGTCGGTAAAGACATTATCAAGGCTGCCACAATTCTAACAAAGTCCCTGACGGTGCTAGACAAGATTGCCCAGATTGGACAGCCAGATGTAGCCCATGAAGTGGGCATGCTTAATGGTGGTCTGGCACTACTGGGTAATACTAATCATAAAAACAACTTGGCACACCGGTTCATCATCAAGCGCAAAATCAACCAGAAGTATGCTCACCTGTGTTCAGACAAGATGCCCATGACTCATCTTCTGTTTGATGACGATGTCTCGCAATCTGCCAAGCACACTGAGGAGTCCGAGATGTTAAAGAGTAAGATTGTGACAAGGAAACCGCTCCCTACGTGGAAGTTCGGTGCTAGCAAGTTTAGAGGCTCTTCTGGAAATATGCCATACATAGGTTTTATGTCCAGGTTCCACCCATATGGTCAATGGACGTTTGGACACCGGCAAGGTTCAGAGGCAAAACACTCCCGAGGCCGGGGTCACAATCCCCGGCAATAACTGAGGTGAGTCATCAATTCCAAGCTGGCAGACTTCACAATTTTGTGCACGAGTGGCATAACATTACCAGTGATCCAAATGTTTTAGATATTGTTGAACATTGCCATCTTGACATTAATGTTGCTAACCTTAGTCCCTTATTTGCTGAGGAAGTTGAGTATGTATTCAGTGAAGAGGAAAAGAGATTTGTTTGCCAGGAAATTGTACAGCTGTTAGATCTTAAGGTTATCAAGGAAATACAGAAAAAGGAGGGGCAAATTCTTTCCCCTATTTTCTTAAGGAGGAAAAAGGATGGTGGTTTTAGGATGATCCTTAACTTAGCAAAACTTAATGAATACATCGATTACAAACACTTCAAAATGGAAAACTTTGAACAGGCAATTCAACTCGTTAACAGAGGTGCTTACATGGCCTCTGTTGATCTTTGACACGCCTACTATTCAGTCAAAATAGCTGAAGAGCAACAACAGTTTCTGTGCTTTAAATGGCAAAAGAAAATTTATCAGTTCACTTGTCTCCCTAATGGAGTTGCAGAAGGTTCCCGTCTGTTCACTAAATTAATGAAGCCAGTTTTTGCTGTACTAAGAGAGAAGGGACATGTCATCACGAGTTTCATTGATGATACTCTTATTTGTCACAGTACTTTTGATGGATGTTGTGAGAGTGTGCGGGCCACTGTTGACTTGCTCAGGAAATTAGGTTTGTATTAATGATGGCAAATCGGTTTTGGTACCCACAACATGCTTGGAGTATTTGGGGAACATTATAGAGTCAGAGACCATGACAGTGACATTACCTGAGCGGAGGAAACTCAAAATGGTGCAAAACTGTGAAGAATTGTTTCATAGTGACATAGCAAAAATCCGGAAGGTGGCAAGAGTCATTGGGCTTTTAGTTGCAGCCATTCCAGCAGTAGAGATGGGAAAACTGCATTATTGGAAGTTGTAATCTGCTAAGATTGCAGCTTTAAAGGAAGCAAAAGAAAATTTTGACAAATAGATGGCTGTCACTCATGAAATAAAGTTGGATTTGCATTGGTGGTTATCTCACATTGCAGTGCAAAACAGACAGATTTTTCGGAAACGTACAGAACTGGACTTGTATACTGATGCGTTGAATTTAGGTTGGGGTGGCCACCTTAATCGACAACAAGGTAATGGGAGATGGTCCTTAACGGAAACTGATTTGCACATCAAGGCAAAAGAACTCGAGGCCATCTTCCTGGCAGTGCGCTCATTTGCACATCTGCTCAAAGGACGACATGTTCGGGTGTTTTGTGATAACACGACAGCAGTCAACTATGTCAATGAAATGGGCAGCACAAGGTCTTCACTGTGTATTGACATATGCCTTGAACTTTGGGATTGGTGTGCAGCGAATGATGTCTGGCTTACCTGTTCTCATGTACTAGGTAAAGTTAATCTCATGGCAGGCACTGCATCTCGGACATTTAATGACAGGCATGAGTGGAAGTTGAATGAAGGAATTTTTAGGAGTTTCAAGCATTGGTCTCTGCTTCCAAATCGAACAAACAAGTGCCTCGTTTCTGCTCCTGGAAACCTGACCCAGACACAGTACATTTTGATGCTTTTTCCATACAATGGTCACAGTTTGACCTAATCTACATTTTTCCACTCTTTGCTCTGATTGCCAGATGCCTATAGAAAATTTGAGCAGAGTCAGCAATGGGGTGGATGGTGTTGCCACTGTGGCCGTCCCAGCCATGGATGGGGACTCTCCTCACTTTGCTCATAAAGGAACCACGGCTAATTCCGAGGGGGTCACACGTATTGCGTCACCCATCGACAGAGGAGAAACACCCCATCCTGCAACACACTTGCCTGATGGCTTGTCTCTTGTCCGGCAACATCTGCGAGACAGAGGCATTTCTATGGCAGGTGCGGACATCATCATGGCCTCCTGGAGACCTGGAACTGCGAAGCAGTATCAGCCACATGTCAACAGGTGGCTACAGTTTTGCAATAGCTGGGACATCGATCTCCTTACTCCCACTGTAACTGATGTTGTGAATTTCTTGGCTGTCACTTTCCACAGAGGTGTGGGTTATACCTCTGTCAATACTGCAAGAGGCACTCTCTCCTCACTGGGGATTATTGTGGATGGCTGCAGAGTGAGAAACCATCCTCTTGTCAACAGGTTCTTGAGGGGAGTTTTTAACTCAAGGCCATCGTCACCAAGGTATGTGGAAACTTGGGACGTCCAGCAGGTGTTCTAGTGTCTGTGTGCCATGGAACCTTTGTGCTCCCTCTCCATAAAGAACCTAATACTAAAGCTTGTGATGTTAATGGCACTCACACAAGCTGCCAGAGTACAAACCCTACATTGATTATTACTGAGGGATATTCATATCAGACAGGATTCTGTTTGTGTTTGGTTAGGAGAAAACATTAAACAATGTCAACCAAAATTCAATGTGCGGTTTGTGACCTTTCAAGCATACTCTACAGACAAAAGATTGTGTGTGTGTGTGAAACTTTGAAACTGTACATTGCTACAACAGAAGAGTTCTGAAGTGTTGAGAATCGGGAGAATGGGAAATTACTCCTTAGCTTTATTAAGCCACACAAACATGTGACGAAAGACACTGTTGTGAGATGGATTAGGACAGTGTCAGGTGTGGACACTGACAAGTATTCGGCTGGCAGTGTTCGGCCTGCAGCAGTATCAAAAGCCAAGGCCATGGCTGTACCGATTTAGCACATCATGGCGAAGGCTGGGTAGTCCAGGCAAGCCACCTTTGCCAAGTATTACAACAAGGAGATCATTCCAGTCCATGACCCTTTCCAAGATGCTGTTCTGCACTAGTCTTTAAGTCCTGTTTGGGCTGGAAGTGTTATATTCATTGTAAATTGTTACATGGCTATGTAATTTTGTTACTCTATTGAGGTTTGGTTCCTGGTTGTCTTATTTCTACACTCTCATCTATACTTAATTCCCATTTGTTTTAGTACGACACCCTCATGGGTTCAAAACCTCATGGGGAAAGCGACCTCTAGCAGAGGTGTGATTTGCTGACATAAAATTAATGAAGTACATGAGACTTACCGCAGGTCAGTTGAAATGTGCTTCAAATTTTATGAAGCAAATCATCTCTGCTAGAAGGGAGCTTTCACATGCCCACCTCTCCCACCCTATGCTATGCAGTGTCTCGTGGTTTAAGTAATTCCAGCAATATGAAATGTCTCCTCACTTTTCATGTGGATGGTCATACTCTTTCAAGTCTGGTGGTGCGAAGCAGCAAAGCATATCTCATGTGAAAGTTCCCTTCTAGCAGAGGTGATTTGCTTCATAAAATTTGAAACACATTTCAACTGACCTGCAGTAAGTCTCATGTACTTCACTAATTTTTCTTTACAGTTATGCACATTATGTGCTGCAACAACTTCATCATTCCACCGTTCTATGTGGAAAACTGTGTTTTCCAATATCCTTCACACATTGCCTGTTTCTGATCTTCTTTGCAATGTCCTTTTGTCCTAGCTTCATCTGCCACCAGCACCAGGTCTTGCTTGTCTATCTTTTCAATGCCTTTAACTATTTTATACATTGTTATTAGGTCCCCTTTCTCTTCTATCTTGCACGGTTGGCAGTCCCAACATTTCTTCATATGTCTGCCTTTCTTCATATTATAGGTCCTTTATTCCCAGCAACATCCTTGTAGCTATCCTCTGGATGTCTATCTTTTCAATGCCTTTAACTATTTTATACATTGTTATTAGGTCCCCTCTTTCTCTTCTATCTTGCACGGTTGGCAGTCCCAACATTTCTTCATATGTCTGCCTTTCTTCATATCATAGGTCCTTTATTCCCAGCAACATCCTTGTAGCTATCCTCTGGATATCTATCTTTTCAATGCCTTTAACTATTTTATACATTGTTATTAGGTCCCCTCTTTCTCTTCTATCTTGCACGGTTGGCAGTCCCAACATTTCTTCATATGTCTGCCTTTCTTCATATTATAGGTCCTTTATTCCCAGCAACATCCTTGTAGCTAACCTCTGGATCCATTCTAATTTTCTTATAATCTCTTTCAAGCTCACTGACTGCATCACTGC
Source organism: Portunus trituberculatus (assembly GCF_017591435.1). Classification (NCBI taxonomy): domain Eukaryota; kingdom Metazoa; phylum Arthropoda; class Malacostraca; order Decapoda; family Portunidae; genus Portunus; species Portunus trituberculatus. Next base: position 18,395,289 of record NC_059292.1, on the reverse strand, counting down.
TGCATATGGGAGGTAGTGAAGTAGTGGACAAGGTGGTGAGCGTGGGATCAGGCAGAAGTCCACACGTAGGTTCAAATCCCATCACATACCACTTTGAACTATGCCATTTGTTGAATGGTTAAAAGTTACCTACATGTCATCATGATACCCCGGTTTTCGGTGGTTACACCAAAGATGCACTTGGGTGGTGATATGGACCCTAACATGGGTACCACTATAAATAAAAGTGCCTGCGCCACTAATGTCCATACCATAAAAAAGAAAAATATATTCCAATTGTGGATGTATCATTTTTTTCATCATATCCTTGTCTGGGTAGCAAAATGCTACCTTAATATTAGTCAACATTCTATATGTTGTTCCAGATATTCTTATTTTTTGGGACTAAAGAGTTTCTTGTATAAACCCTTCCAGATCTTTTTCTTCTTTAATCTTCATTATTTGTTCCTCTTTCATCAAATAGTTCCATACTGGTCTTCTCTCAATCTTTCCTAATTCCTTTATATGGAATTACTTGGCATTGAATTCTAACTTTCACTTCTTACTCCACTCATAAATTTTGTCTATATCTTCCTGAAGGAGCAAACAGTCTTCTCGGGTCTCAATTATTCTTAACAATTTTGCATCATCAGCAAATAAATCAATATAACTGGTCACTCCATACTGTATGTTGTTAACATATACCTGGAACATAAAAGGGGCAAACACTGACCCCTGTGGCACTCCACTTCTTCTTTAACTCCAGGATGAGTATGTATCTCTGATCACAGTTCTCATCTCTCTGTCCGTTAAGTAATCCCTTATCCAGTCTAATATTATTCCTCTCAGTCCTCCTATGTTTTCCAATTTCCAAAGTAGTCTGTTATGAGGGACCTAATGAAAAGCCTTTTTTTATGTTCAGGTACACAGTGTCCACTTATTTATCTCTGCTCTCCAGTCTTTCCACTACTCTTGAGTAGAAACTTAATAAATTTGACACACATGACCTTCCTGTCCTGAACCCAAATTGTTTTTTCAATATAACTTATTTTCTTCCAGATATTTAACCCATTTTTCTTTGATAATTTCACATATCTTTCCCACAAACTTGTAAGTGACACTGGTCTGTAATTTAATGGCTCAATTGATTTTCCTCCTTTGAATATTGGGATTATGTTAGCTCTCTTCCATTCCAGTGGTACTCTTCCTTCCTTTAATGAGCTTGTAACCATTTCCCAAACTGGTTCTAACAATTGATCTTTACATTCCTTTAGTGCTCAGTCTGACACAATATCTGGTTCCATCGCTTTTCTGACATCCAAATTTTCTAGTAGTGATCCAATTTCTTCTTTGTACACTATGATTTCTTGCAAGCCTTGACAGTGCCATTGTACCAAGCTTGTATACTTTTCTTTACTCTATAAACAGGTATGTATTTCTTCACTCCGTTATATTTCTTTAGGAATATTTCATATTTCTCCTGTACTGTCCTTCCATTCATAATGTTCCTCCAATCTATTTCACCAAAAAATTTTCTTAACTTTTCTTAACTTTTGAATAATTTAATCTCTCTTTTTTGTATTCCTCTCTGTATCTTATCACATCTTTATGCATTTCCAACATTAATGTTACATGATCACTTCTTCCCATTGGACTAAGTTGGGAGGTGGCTCCAGCTTCTTTGTGAATACTAGGTCAAACAATGATGGTTCTTCTTCTCCTCTGTACCATGGTGATTTTTAAACCCACTGATCCAGTGTATTCACCATAGTTAACGGTAACAACTTCTCCCTCCATGATCCAGCATTACCCATTACTTCCATCTCTTTCCAGTTTACTCTTTTACAGTTAAAGTATCTTACTAATAGTATTTTTCCATCTCTTCTTATCATATTATCTAGGCACTTAATCACCTCTCCTTGCACTTTCTTACGTTCTTCTGCTCTCCATGTATTTATTTGGTGGCACATACGGGACTATGATTCTTCGTTTTTTCCCTTCTCAATTGTTACTTCCATAACTTTCGCCATGCCATCTCCATAGTGTACTTCCTCTACAAATATATTATTACAAATTATTATTAGCACTCATCCTCCCCTATTTCCCTTTCTGTCTCTTCTCCAAATTTTATATCCATCTTCCTTAAAGTTAACATGGACCTCCTCCTTAATTTTGTTTCTACTATGCACATTACATCTGGTCTTTTCTCCTTCTCTGACCTCCAACACACTGGACAGCAACCCATCTATATTTGTATATGTCACTCTTAAATTCTTGCCTCTTCCAATATCTCTCCTTTTTCCGAAGATACCACTTTTTCAGTCTCATATCTATACCTCTCCAGTAGAATTTCTCCTTCTCGATCTCTGTGCTTTTCTTGTTTTTTTCCTTAGCTTTATTTCTTAGCACTCTCCTTTTCTCTATCTTCTAGGTTCATATATCTTTTTATCCATATATTTTTCAATTCATTATCTTCAGCTAATTTCCCTGTTCTTGCCATTATCTCTTCTGCTACCACTTGAGATCTTATTTGCACTTTCAATGGTCTCTTTCCCCCTTCACCAAACTTTCACAGTGTGGCCACTTTATCTACCTCTTATTCTAACCCCTGTGTGCTGTCCTCAACATATTTTATAACACTCTTAGCCACCTCTCTCTCTTCTCTCTCTCTCTCTCTCTTATGAACTTGTTAGGGTTTTTCTCTTTCAGCCCAAAAATTAGGATACATTTCCTCTTGTCCACTGTGTCCCTCACCAAATCTTCCTTCTCCTTACTTACTTGCATTATTGTATCTTCTGTCTTTTCTTATATCTGTCTCTTGACTACCTCTGAAAATTTGACTTTTTTTTTCTTGATCTTTCCTCCGGGCATTCATAAATTTTTCCAATTTTATTTCGTCCATTCCACTTTCTACTTTGCCTGTCCCATCCTGAATTTTCTCTTATAGGTTTTTAAATGATTCCTCATATTCAATGCATGAAGTCATTAATAAACCATTTTGTTTCTTTAACTCCTCCATCTCTTCTTTCATCACTTGGTTTACTTCTCTTACTATCTCACATCCTATTCTCTCCTTTGGTTCAGTGTTTTCTTTAATTAATCTGTTTTGTTTTTCCAGGATACTTGATAGTACTTCCTTCATGTATCTAATCTTCCTCTCCATGCTCACCAGCCTTCTCATGTTACCTTTTTCCTCCTTAAAACCTGAAAATTCCTTGTCAGTGCAATCTTCACCCAACTTCCCAGATCTACTGGAGTTTCATTAACTCGAGGTTTCAATAACTTTTGGGTTCTCCAGACACGACGAAAGTTTTCAAAACAAACGTCTGGCAGCACCATCTACATCCACCTCTCTCTCCATTTTTTACCCCAAATTGCACCCAAATCTTGCTATTTTGGAGACAGGAAAGCTCCATGGCCCCATTCCCACATGTACATAATCTCGGTCAGTAGGCCTGCTTCACAATGACTGTTGTTGGATGGATCCTTCTGGGAGCACTTTGGAACCAACCACTGTCAATGATCCCCTCGGTGTATTTACCTAGTTGTATTGTACAGGGTTTGAGCAGGGTTCACAGTATCCTTTCTCCATGTCTCCATTTATCCAATTTTCTTTAAAGTTATGCACATTATGTGCTGCAACAACTTCATCACTTATTGCATTCAACTTTTCCACCATTCTATGTGGAAAACTGAATTTTTCAATATCCTTCACACACTGCTTCATTCTAATCTTCTTTACATGTCCTCATGTCCTTCTAGCTTCTTCAGTCACCAGCACCTTCCTTCTCTATTTTTTTCAATGCTATTTACTATTTTATACACTGTTATTAGGTCTCCTCATTCTCTTCTATCTTGTAAGGTTGGCAGTCCCATTTCCTTCATCCTTTCTTTATATATTAGGTCCTTTAGTTCTGGCAGCATCTTTGTAGCTATCTTCTGGATCTGTTCTAATCTTCTTGTATCTTTTTTTAGAGCTTGGTGACCACACCACTGCTGCATATTCCAGCTTTGGATGTATGATGCTTGTAATAAATTTTTCATCAAATCTTTGTCCATGAATTGAAATACCACTCTAACATTACTCCATATATTATATGCTAACCCAAATATCTCATGGATGTGTTTTTCAGGGTTGATTTTCTTGTATAATCACTCCCAGATCTTTTCCTCCTTCGTTTTAATTTTTGTTCCTCTTCCATCAGATAGTTCCATACTGGTTTTCTCTCACTCTTTCCCAATTCCATTATGTAACATTTTTTGGCATTGAACTCTAATTTCCACTTCTTACTCCACTCATAAATTTTTTTTATATCTTCCTGCAGCAGTAAATAGTCCTCTCGAATTTTTATTACTTTTTCTTCTGTGAACACTGTTTTGAAGCCTCATTCATTATTTCACTTATTTCTTCTGCTGTTTGGTATGTCTTCCCTACCTTCAATTATTTTTTCTATTTTTTCTTTATTCTTTATCTTACCATTTAAAAATTTGTTGAAAAGGTTGGGTTCATCTTCGCTTTTTTGCACCACATCTTTCTCAAAGTTTCTTTTTTCCTCTCTTCTTACTCTAATATATTTATTCCTCCCATCATTATACTGCTGTCTGTTATACTCATTTCTCTGTTTTTTTTTAGTTCCTTCCAAGCATTATCTTTTGCCTTTTTAGCTTCTATACATCTGGCATTGTACAAAGTGTGTATACTTTTCTTTACTCTATAGATAAGTATGTATTTCGTAACTCCTTCGTTATATTTCTGTAGGAATATTTAATATTTCCCCTGTATTGTCCTTCCGTTCATAATGTTCCTCTATTCAGTAACAACAAAAATTATTTTTTACTTTTCAAAATCTGTTCTTCCATAATTTAATCTCTATATCTTATCCCATCCTCTTCTACCATTTCCAACACTAATGTTACATGATCACTTCTTCCCACTGGAGTAAGATATTATATGCTGGGAAGGGGCTCTGGCTTCTTTGTATTTACCTATTTGTATTTACTTAGTTGTACTGTACATGGTTTGAGCATTGCTCATAGTGTCTTGGCTCCATGTCTTCATTTATCTAATTTTTCCTTAAAGTTATGCATATTATGCACTGTAACAACTTCATTATTCAATGCATTCAACTTCACTTCCCAGTGAGATCTAATAGCACTTGTTCATGGGGTGCTGTGAACCTTCTATTAAAGCTAGTTGTGATCTCGCTGAATGTTTCCCTTTGTGTCTCACAACTGAAGGGGGCAGTCACAGCCTACCCACTAAAGACAACTCTCCTTCTTCACACAAAACTACATGCACTTACCACACATACACCCTTCACTCCAAATCAAAATTTAAAAGAAAAATGGGTCCCAAAATAAACAACGCCTCGGAGTCCCCCCACTGGGGAGGGGACCAAAAATGTCCTCAGGTCGGACACCTCTCCTGTTGAAGACCACAAATGCCTTGACACCTCCCTCAACTTTTTTTACATTAACTTCTGCAACATTCACGGTCTTAGATCTAATTTTCAATCTGTGGAACATCACCTCCCCTCTACTAAACCTCATCATCTTTTCCTCACCGAAACACAGCTTTCTAAGGCAACTGATAGTAGCCCATTCTCTGTTCCCTCCTACTTTCTCTATTCTCATTTTCATTCCAAAGCTGGATGTTGTGTCTATGTACGCAACGACTTAACTTGCTCTCATGCCCACGCTCTTGAGTCTTCCGAATTTTCCACCATCTGGCTACGACTTAACAGTCACTCTCAAACTAAATTTATCTGTGCTGTTTATCTCTCCCCTAACTCTTCTGACTATAGTAAATTCTTCGACTACTTAACTTCTAAAGTGGAGCACATTCTGTCCCTCTACCCTTTCGCTGAGACTTCCATTCTTGGAGATTTCAATGTTCACCACCAGCTTTGGCTTTCCTCTCCCTTCACTGACCACTCTGGTGAACTAGCCTTCAACTTTGCTATCCTCCATGACCTAGAGCAACTAGTGCAACACCCTACTCATATTCCTGACCGTCTTGGAGACACGCCCAACATTCTTGATCTCTTCCTCACCTCTAACCCTTCTGCTTATGCTATCACCCTTTCATCTCCGTTGGGCTCCTCCGATCACAATCTCATTTCTGTATCTTGTCCTATTTCTCCAATCCCTCCGCAGGATCCCCCAAAGCGAAGGTGCCTCTGGCGTTTTGCCTCTGCCAGTTGGGGGGACCTGAGGAGGTATTATGCTGATTTTCCCCGGAATGATTACTGATTCCGTGTCAGAGATCCATCTCTTTGTGCTGAACGCATAACAGAGGTGTTAGTGTCTGGCATGGAGGCGTACAATCCTCATTCTTTATCTCATCCTAAACCTTCTAAACCTTGGTTTAACTCAGCCTGTTCTCATGCTATACATGATAGAGAGGTTGCCCACAAAAGGTACTTGAGCCTTCCATCTCCTGAATCTCATGCACTTTATATCTCTGCCTGGAACCATGCCAAGTCAAGGTCGCTCTACTGGTGATCTTCTGGCTTTCCTTACTGAGTCTTGGTCATCCTCTTTTAGAGATTTCGGTGAAACTTTTGCTGTAGCGTTAGACATATCAAAAGCTTTTCATAGAGTCTGGCATAAAGCTTTGATTTCAAAACTGCCCTCCTACGGCTTCTATCCTTCTCTCTGCAACTTTATCTCAAGTTTCCTTTCCAACCGCTCTATTGCTGCTGTGGTAGACGGCTACTGTTCTTCTCCTAAACCTATTAATAGTGGTGTTCCTCAGGATTCTGTCCTATCACCCACTTTCTATTATTCATTAATGACCTTCTTAACCAAACTTCTTGCCCTATCCACTCCTATGCTGATGATATCACCCTACATCTTTCCACGTTCTTTCAGAGATGTCCAACCCTTCAGGAAGTCAACAGATCACGCGGGGACGCCACGGAACGCCTGACTTCCGATCTTTCTAAAATTTCTGATTGGGGCAGAGAAAATCTAGTAGTTTTCAATGCCTCAAAAACTCAATTCCTCCATCTATCAACTCGACACAACCTTCCAGACAACTATCCCCTCTTCTTCAATGACACTCAACTGTTTCCCTCTTCCACAATGAATATCCTCGGTCTGTCCTTTGCTCATAATCTTAACTGAAAACTTCACATCTCATCTCTTGCTAAAACAGCTTCTATGAAGTTAGGTGTTCTGAGGCATCTCCGACAGTTTTTCTCGCCCCTCCAACTGCTTACTCTGTATAAGGGCCTTATCCGTCCCTGTATGGAGTACTCTTCACATGTTTGGGGGGGTTCCAGTCACACAGCTTTGCTTGATAGGGTGGGATCGAAAGCTCTTCGTCTCATCAACTCCCCTCTTCTCACTAACTGACTTCAGTCTCTTTCTCACCGCTGAAATGTTGCATCCCTTTCTATCTTTTATCGCTATTTTCATGGTAACTGTTCTACTGATCTTGCTAACTGCATGCCTCCCCTTCTCCTGCAGCCTCGCTGCACAAGGCTTTCTTCTTCCTCTCATCCCTATTCTGTCCAACTCTCTAATGCAAGAGTTAACCAGTACTCTCAATCATTCATCCCTTTCACTGGTAAACTTTGGAACTCCCTCCTGCATCTGTATTTCCGAATTCCTACAACTTGTCTTCTTTTAAGAGGGCGGTATAGAGGCATTTGCTCCCCTAATTTTGGCTGACGGTTTTGGCACTTTTTGCACTTCTTAGAGAGCCAGCACTCAAGTGGGCCTTTTTAACTTTCTTTTTTTTTTTGTCCTTGGCTGACCCTCTTCCCTACGTAAAACAAAACGGGGAAAAAAAAAAAAAACAACTGTGTGGAAAACTGTATTTTCCAATATCCTTCATACACTGGCTCATCCTGATCTTCTTTACATGTCCTCTTGTCCCTTTATCTTCTGTCACCAGCAAGTGGTCTTCCGGCAGCATCTTTGTACCAATTTTCTGTATCCTTTCTATTCTTCTTATATTCTTTTTAGAGCTCAGAGGCCACACCACTGTTGCATATTCTAGCTTTGGACGTATCATGCTTGTGATGATTTTTTTCATCATATCTTTGTCCATGTATTGAAATGCCATGCTTGTGATGATTTTTTTCATCATATCTTTGTCCATGTATTGAAATGCCACTCTTTTATTAGTCAACATTTTATATAATAGTCCAAATATCTTGCTTATGTGTTTTTTTTGGGCTCAGATTCCCTGTATAATCACTTCCAGATCTTTTTCCTCTTTTGTCTTCATTATTTATTCCTCTCCCATCAAACCGTTCCATACCGGTCTTCTCTTACTCTTTTCTAGTTCCATTATGTGACATTTCTTGGCATTAAACTCCAATTTCCACTTCTTACTCCCCTCATAGATTTTGTCTATATCTTCCTGTAAAAGCAGACAGTCTTCCCTGGTTTTGATAACTCTTAGGAGCTTTGCATCATCAGAAAATAAATTAATATAACTGTTTATCCCGATGTGAATGTCATTTACATAAATCTGAAACATAATGGGGGCTAACACTGACCCTTGTGGCACTACACTTGTTACTTTACCCCAAGATGAGTATGTATCTTTGATCAAAGTTCTCATCTCCCTATCCTTCAAATAATCTCCTGTCTATTCTAGCAAAGTTCCTCACAGTCCTGCTATGTTCTCTAGTTTCCATAGTAGTCTTCCATGAGGGACTTTATCAAAAGCCTTTTTTATATCCAGGTTTACTGTGTCCACCCATCCATCTCTGTTTTCCAGTCCTGCAATAACTCTCGAGTAGAAGCTTAACAAGTTTGATACACATGACCACCCTGTCCTGAACCCAAATTGTCTGTTCGATAAGACTTTTTCCTCTTCTAGATGTATAACCCATTTTTCTTTGATAATTATGTCATACAACTTCCCTAAAACACTTGTAAGTGACATTGGTCTGTAGTTTAGTGGTTCAGTTGCCTTTTCTCCTTTAAATATCAATATTACTTTGGCTCTCTTCTATTCTAGGGGAACTTTCCCTTCATTTATTGAACTTGTAATTATTTCCCAAATTGGATCTAGTAGTTGCTCTTTACATTCTTTTAACACCATCTGGCCCCATTGCTTTTCTGACTTCCAACTTATTAAATAATCTTTCACTCTTTGTGCACTGTGATTTCCTGTAATCCTTGGCAATGCAATGTCCTATTAGATTCTGTGAAATCTTCTTCTGCAGTGAACACCATTTTGAAACTCTTATTCACTATTTCACACATTTCCTTCCCTGTTTGGTATGTCTTCCCTCTCTTTATTAATTTTTTATATTGTCTCCTTGTTCTTCATTTTGCCATTTATAAACTAGTAAAAAAGTTTGGGTCCGTCTTTGCTTTTATTCACCACATCTTTCTCAAAGTTCCTTTCTTCTTCTATCCTTACTCTAATATAGTGCCTGTAAAAAAAGTATACATTTTCATTGAAATAAAAAAAATTACACATGTGAATATCTGTGTAGTGTTTATTTGCTTTCCCGCCACCAGCAGAGTGGGTAGAGCTGATGATGATGTTGGTTGGATAGAGCCCAGCTTTATTCATTGTTCCTTACTACACCAGGCCTCAGTGCACATCCAGCACTTTTACAGAGAGGATTTTTGTGATGATGCTCCTGAGTGCCTCTATTTACTACTTGTGTGACAACTTTGATGTGCTACCAGCCAACCCACATTCATTATTGTGGGTTATGCACAGCTGTCTCTTCAAGATAAAAACCCAGGCCTTTGCCCTCCTAGTTGAGGGCTGGTCTGTCATATGTGTAACAGCAGAATTAAAGATAACAAAGAGGACCATTTACAAGCTAAAAACCACAACAGAGAACCTCCGTCTTGGTGCAGTACCAGTCAGAAAGCCAGGCTGTGGGGTACCGAGGATGATGTCTCCATGCACAAACAAGGTCCTGGCATGAGAAGTGAAGGAAGACCCTTCGATTACAGCTGTCAGCCTGAAAGAGAAACACCTCAACCTCCTACACAACGTCTTGGTGCGAACTGTTCAACATAGCTTTCAGAAGGACTTAAAATTGTCAGCACGATGCGCTGCCAAGAAACTGCTTCTGACAGAGGCTATGAAGAAGCATCATCTGGATTTCTGGCAGAAATTTAAGCAGTGGACATCGACAGACTGGCAGAAAGTAATGTTCAGTGATGAAAACACGTTCTGGCTGGTCAGGGGCAAGCCCAAGGTCATGAGGAGGCCAAGTAACGTGTCCCGTTATGACCCTCATTACTCTGTCAAAATGGTCAAACAGCCAAACAGTGTTATGGTGTGGGGAGTATTCACTAGTCATAAGGGCTCTGCTGGACTCTAATTTCTTTCCAAAAAAGAGACAATGAAGGCAACTAATTATATTGAGGTCTTGGAGGAGAACATGCTGACATTTTAAAGCATTCACGAAGCAGAATATTCTATGCACGATTTAGCACCAGCACACAAGTGCAAGGCTGTCAAGGAGTTTATAGTGAAAAACAATATATGTGTTCTCAACTGGCCAGGCCCCTCCCCAGACCTCAATCCCATCGAAAACCCCCAGCAAGTAAGGAAGACCAAGCTGGAGAATTAGCTTCCAAGCAGCATCAAGAACCTGATGGAGGAGCTGAAAAAGATATGGATCTACTTTGTTGCCTCCTACTTCTCCAGACTTACTGCTTCCATGCCCAGGAGGATCCAGAGTGTTCTGAAGTCCAAGGGGAATATGTCCATATACTAATTGTAAGATAAAATTCTAATAAAACAGCCATATTTTGTATTGTATAGTTTTACTAACCAAAATTTAGAGATGTATACTTTATTTTTTTTGAGACCACTGTATATTCATTTCTTGCATCCCTATACTGCTGTCTGTTATTGTCATTTCTCTGTTTTATGAGTTTCTTCCAAGCTTTATTTTTTGCTTTTTTAGCTTCTATGCATCTAGCACTGTACTCCTTCATTACATTTCTGTAAGAATATTTCATATTTCCCTTGTATTTTCTTTCCGTACAAAATGTTTCTCCACTCGCTATCAGCAACATAGATCCTTAATTTTTCAAACTCCACTCTTGCATAATTGAATCTCTTCTTTGTAGTCATCTCTGTAACTTATCCCATCCTCATCCTGTATTTACATCTCTGATGTCACATGATCACTTCTCATTGGACTAAGATATTGTATGATTGGAGGGGGCTCTGGTTTCTTTGTAAATACCAAGTCAAGCAACTATGGTTCTTCTTCCCCCCTATACCTTGTAGACTTCTCTACCCACTGATCCACTGTATCAACCATAGTCAACTGTAACACCTCCTCTCTCCACTGTCCAGCATTATCCATTACTTCCATCTCTCTTCAGTTTACTTTTTTTACAGTTAAAGTCTCAAACTGAAAGTATTCTTCCATCTCTTCTTATCATGTTATCTAGGCACTTTATCACCTCTCTTTGCATATATTTATGTTCTTCAGTTCCCCATGTATTTGTCTTAGGTGGCACATATGTAACTATGATTTCTCTCTCCTTCAATTCCTCTGTTTTGATTGTTACTTCCACTTTGTCCTCACCATATTATATGCACATCCTCCACACATATATTATCATGAACCATTATTGGCACTCATCCTCCCCCTAAATCCTTACTGTCTCTCCTCCAGTTATTATATCACTCCTCTTTAAAGTTAACATAGATCTCCTTTCTTAGTTTTGTTTCAATGATGTACATTACATGCAGCTTTTTCTCTTTCAAATAATCCCTAACTTCCAACATGATGGATAAGAAATCATCTATATCAGTATAAGTTACTCTTAATTTTTTGCCTCCTCCACGACATCCTCTTCTTCCGTAGGTACCACTTCTTTAGTCTCATATCTTGAACCCTCCAAGAGAAATTCTTTTTCTTGATTTTCATCCTTTTCTTGTTTTTTTCCTTAGCTTCATTTCTTGTAAATACTAGGTCAAGCAACGATGGTTCTTCCCCTCAGTACCGTGTTGACTCTTCCACCCACTGATCCATTGTATTTACCATAGTAAACTGTAATACCTCCTCACTCCATTGTCTAGCATTACCGATTACTTCCATCTCTTCTTATCATATTATCTAGGTACTTAATCACTTTTCTTTGCATATCCTTATGTTTCTCAGTTCCCTATGTATATTTGTCTTCAGTGGCACATACATAACTATGATTTTCCTTTTTTCAAATTCCTTTGTTTTGATTGTTACTCCCATTACTTCCACCATACCATCACCATATTGCACATCCTCCACACATATATTATCATGAACCATTATTAGCACTCCTCCTCCCCCTTTTCCCTTCCTGTCTCTTTTCCAGCTACTATATCCCTCTTCTTTAACCCCTTCAATACGGTGACGCCTATGTAGGCGTCATGAAGCCCCAGTAGCATATACGGTGACACCTACGTAGGCGTCATATTTCTTTTCTGAGCTTTCTTCAGTTCAGTTGTCCCGTATAGTGTGTTGGATACCAACTATACATGCCGTATGCTGTCCTTGAAATCCTAGTGCTCCTCCCACCATCCTTGTCTCCACCAATCACTAAAGATAAGCTACATGCATCCCTCCTTGTGTCTAAAATTCCCCAATGGCATAGACTGTTCCCATCTCTCTCTCTCTCTCTCTCTCTCTCTCTCTCTCTCTCTCTCTCTCTCTCTCTCTCTCTCTCTCTCTCCCTTTCCTCCCTCCCCATCTCCCTTCCCTCCCTCCCCCTCTCCCTCTCGAAAGATAAGTTACATGCGTCCCGCCTTGTAACATTCGTGAAACACACACACACACACACACACGCACACGGGACATTGTCGATGGCGGATGTGGTCGCTGAGCTCCAGAGCAATCATCTCTAATTCTACAGTTACCATTGCCTAAGAGTAACCAAGGTGGGAAAGGAGCTGGTAATGTTTGTCCCGTCTCCATATAGTCATGTTAACTGTTGATTAGCAAAATAATGTCCAGGGAAGGTGAATATAAACTGTAGCCTGCGTTTGAGCCATCAGCTGGTTTGTTTACATCTGCGCAACATGGCGGCCGTGAACTCGAAAGATGAATCAGACTTCACAGGATTTCAAGGAATAATGGAAAAGAGCGCTTATGTGAAGAAAATTCTGGAGTTGGAAGGTAAAATTGAAAAACTGTTTGAAAAGTATGGGGCCTGGAAACGAGTTATGACAATGTAATGAAAGAGTGTGCCGATATGAAGAAGGAAAATGAAGTACTGAAAGAGGAAGTTAAGCTAATTAAAGTGAATTGCGAAAAATGTGGAGAATCTCTAGGAAAAGTGATGGAGAAGCAGGCTGAATGGAAAAAAGTCAGGAAGTGGAAAGAAAGGAGGTAAATTACAAAGTTGCAAGTCTGGAAAAGGAAATCAAAGAGTCTGGGAGAAAACTTTGGGCCTTGCTGAAATTATAGATCAACAGATCATAGAAGAGAAGATTGCTGAGAAAGTGGTGAAGGTTATTAAGTCAAATGAGACATTGGTGAGGGAAACTGTAGACAAAAAGAGATGTGTGGTGATATTTGGTGTGGAGGAGGATAAGACACCGAGTAAAATGGAGAGAGAAAAACATAAAAAGGTGATAAATAATATCATTAATGTGGTGCAGGAGGAGGAAAAGACCTAGTACAAGAAATAGAGGACTTCCATAGAATTGGAAAGTTCACAAGAGAAGGTATGAGGCCAATAAGAATCAAACTTAAGTCACAAAAGGATGTAGATGAATTGGTGGAGAAGTCATGGAGGCTAGCCCAGCAGGAAACAACAAGGAAGATTTGGTTGAGAAGAGATCTCGGTGAAAAGGAAAGAGAAATGTTAAATGAGTTGAGAAAGGAGGCTTTGAAAAAAATGAAGAGAGGACAGAAGAGGAGAAGAAAGAGTTTTTCTGGAGAATCTTGGATATGAGACTGAGGAAGTGGTTCATAACCCAGAAAAGTACAGCAAGAAAGGACTAAAGAAACTTACGTATGAGCGAATGTAATGTATTCCAACATAAATGGAGTGATATCGGGATTTTAGAACTCAACGATTACTTGAGGGACAAGAACCCAGATATTGTGGGTCTTACTGAAACAAAACTGAGAGAGGGAGAAGACCTGATGATGGTTGGAGAAGGAAATATAATGTTTGGAAAAGAAATAGAGTAGGTAAGATGGGAGGAGGAGTGATGTTGCTGGTTAAAAAGATATAAAGGTGGATCAAGTGAAAGAAGGTATGGGAAAGGCAGAAGTGCTAAAGATCAGAGCAGAAACTAATGAAGGAAAAAGAGGCACTACATAGTGGTGTACGTACCACCTAAGACAAATGCATGGTCAGTACAGGAATATGAAGAAATGATAAGTGATACAGGAACATGTCTGGAAGAAATGTTGGGTGGCTGTGAACGAACTATAATGATGGGAGATTTTAATTGTAAAGAGGTGTGTTGGGAGGACTGGTCAATGGAAGGATCAGAGACAACATGGGGAAATACACTATTGACACTGGCAATGGAAAATGTGTTAACTCAGTGGGTCAAAGAAGATACTAGGTTTGGAGGAGAGGGAGCATCGTCAAGACTGGACTTGGTCTTTAGTACAGAGCCAATGGTCATTGAGGAGATGAGGGTGGAGTGCCCTTTAGCAAAGAGTGATCATGCAGTTTTGGAGTTCAAGGTGATAGATGAAGAGAAATCTAGAAGAAATGAAGAATATAAAGTGGGAAGATGGAATTATGCCAAGACAGATTTTGGAAACCTAAAGAAATTCTTTCAAGAGACAAATTGGATGAAATTCAAGAGTGCTAAGGAGCAAATGAAAAGTGGAAGGAATTTATAAAAATATACAAAGAAGGTGAGAAAAATTTGTACCAATAAGACAACATAGAGAAGTTGGAAAGCAGGACTGGTTTAACGATAGATGTGAAAAGGCTAGAACAAGAAAAGAGGATGCATGGAAGAGGTGGAGAAGGAAAAGACGGATTAAGCAGTGGGAAAGTTACAAAAGAGCAAGAAATGAATATGTGTTGATTAGAAGAGAAGAAAGAAAGAAACAAGAAAAGGATATAATTGATAAATGTAAAGACCAACCAAGGCTTTTTACAGACATGTGAACAACAACATCAAAAATAGAGAAAGTATTGAAAGTTTAGAAGTAAATGGAGTATGCAGTGAAGATCCCAGGAAATGGCAGAGGCTATGAATGGATGCTTTCGGAAGGTATTCACAAAGGAGACTGCTTTTGACAAACCACTGGTAATGGAACAGAAAGGGATTATGAAGGAGTTTCAAGTAACTGTGGAGGAGATCAAGAATATGATGGGGAGTTTAGAAGTGAGAAAAGCTGTGGGACCTGATGGGGTATCAGGATGGATTTTAAGAGAATGCAGGAGCAACTGGCAGAAAAAGTTTGTGAAGTAATTGATGCCTCATTAAGGGAAGGTGTAGTGCCCCAAGACTGGAAAAGAGCTAACATTGTCCCAATCTATAAATCAGGTAACAAGAGAGACCCATTGAACTATAGACCAGTGTCACTTACAAGTGTGGTAGCTAAGATGTGTGAGAGGGTGGTGAAGAATAGATGGACAGACTTCTTGGAGAAAAATGACATACTTTGTGAGTGTCAATTTGGTTTTAGAAAAGGGCGTTCATGCACGACAAACCTGATATGTTACTATTCGAGGGTGATAGATGTAATACAGGAAAGAGATGGTTGGGCTGATGGAATATATCTGGATTTAAAAAAGGCCTTTGATAAGGTACCACACCGGAGACTGATCTGGAAACTTGAAATGGTAGGAGGAGTGCATGGCAGTTTACTAAAATGGATGGAAGACTTTTGGTAGGAAGAGAAATGAGAACAATAATTAAGGACAGACCATCAGAATGGGGCTTGGTGGAGAGTGGAGTTCCACAGGGATCAGTGTTGGCACCAGTAATGTTCGCGGTCTACATAAATGACATGGTGGATGGGGTGTCCAGTTATGTGAGCCTATTTGCAGACGATGCAAAATTGTTAAGAAAAGTGAGATGTGACAAAGATTGCGAACTACTCCAGGAAGACTTGGACAGAATATGGAAATGGAGCTGTACATGGCAAATGGAGTTCAACACGACAAAATGCAAGAAAATAGAGTTTGGCAAGAGTGAAAGAAGAATCAGGAGTATGTACAAGATAGGAAATGAAGACATAAAACCAGTCATGAAGAAAAAGACCTTGGGGTGACAATTACCAATGACCTATCGCCAGAGAGACATATAAACAAAATAATTGGAGAAGTATTGAACTTATTGAGGAACATAAGAGTGGCGTTCGTATATTTAGATGAAGAAATGATGAAGAAAATAATTACTGCAATGATAAGACCGAGGCTTGAATATGCAACAATACAGTGGGCTCGAACTTAAAGAAACACATAAGGAAACTAGAGAAAGTACAGAGGGCTGCAACAAAATGGTGCCTGACTTAAGAGATTTGACTTATGAAGACAGACTGAAAAGAATGCAACTTCCGACCCTGGAAAACAGAAGAGAAAGGGGAGACCTGATAGCAATATACAGAGTGATGATTGGCATGGAAAAATGGATAGGGAAGATCTGTGTATGTGGAATGAAAGAATGTCGAGAGGGCATGGGAAAAAACTAAAATGGCCACTTATAGGAGAGATGTGAAAAATATAGCTTCCCTCATAGAAGGGTGGAAGCATGGAATAGTTTAGACGTGGAAGTGGTCAACGCAAGGAATATTCATGATTTTAAGAAAAAGCTGGACATTAATAGATATGGAGACGGGACAACACGAGCATAGCTCTTTTCCCGTATGTTACAATTAGGTAAATTTAGGTAAATACACACACACACACACACACGAAATTTGTACCAATAAGACAACATAGAGAAGTTGGAAAGCAGGACTGGTTTAACGATAGATGTGAAAAGGCTAGAACAAGAAAAGAGGATGCATGGAAGAGGTGGAGAAGGAAAAGACGGATTAAGCAGTGGGAAAGTTACAAAAGAGCAAGAAATGAATATGTGTTGATTAGAAGAGAAGAAAGAAAGAAACAAGAAAAGGATATAATTGATAAATGTAAAGACCAACCAAGGCTTTTTACAGACATGTGAACAACAACATCAAAAATAGAAAGTATTGAAAGTTTAGAAGTAAATGGAGTATACAGTGAAGATCCCAGGGAAATGGCAGAGGCTATGAATGGATGCTTTCGGAAGGTATTCACAAAGGAGACTGCTTTTGACAAACCACTGGTAATGGAACAGAAAGGGATTATGAAGGAGTTTCAAGTAACTGTGGAGGAGATCAAGAACATGATGGGGAGTTTAGAAGTGAGAAAAGCTGTGGGACCTGATGGGGTATCAGGATGGATTTTAAGAGAATGCAGGGAGCAATTGGCAGAAAAAGTTTGTGAAGTAATTGATGCCTCATTAAGGAAGGCGTAGTGCCCCAAGACTGGAAAAGAGCTAACATTGTCCCAATCTATAAATCAGGTAACAAGAGACCCATTGAACTATAGACCAGTGTCACTTACAAGTGTGGTAGCTAAGATGTGTGAGAGGGTGGTGAAGACTAGATGGACAGACTTCTTGGAGAAAAATGACATACTTTGTGAGTGTCAATTTGGTTTTAGGAAAGGGCGTTCATGCACAAAACCTGATATGTTACTATTCGAGGGTGATAGATGTAATACAGGAAAGAGATGGTTGGGCTGATGGAATATATCTGGATTTAAAAAAGGCCTTTGATAAGGTACCACACCAGAGACTGATCTGGAAACTTGAAATGGTAGGAGGAGTGCATGGCAGTTTACTAAAATGGATGGAAGACTTTTGGTAGGAAGAGAAATGAGAACAATAATTAAGGACAGACCATCAGAATGGGGATTGGTGGAGAGTGGAGTTCCACAGGGATCAGTGTTGGCACCAGTAATGTTCGCAGTCTACATAAATGACATGGTGGATGGGGTGTCCAGTTATGTGAGCCTATTTGCAGACGATGCAAAATTGTTACGAAAAGTGAGATGTGACAAAGATTGCGAACTACTCCAGGAAGACTTGGACAGAATATGGAAATGGAGCTGTACATGGCAAATGGAGTTCAACACGACAAAATGCAAGAAAATAGAGTTTGGCAAGAGTGAAAGAAGAATCAGGAGTATGTACAAGATAGGAAATGAAGACATAAAACCAGTCATGAAGAAAAAGACCTTGGGGTGACAATTACCAATGACCTATCGCCAGAGAGACATATAAACAAAATAATTGGAGAAGTATTGAACTTATTGAGGAACATAAGAGTGGCGTTCGTATATCTAGATGAAGAAATGATGAAGAAAATAATTACTGCAATGATAAGACCGAGGCTTGAATATGCAACAATACAGTGGGCTCGAACTTAAAGAAACACATAAGGAAACTAGAGAAAGTACAGAGGGCTGCAACGAAAATGGTGCCTGACTTAAGAGATTTGACTTATGAAGACAGACTGAAAAGAATGCAACTTCCAACCCTGGAAAACAGAAGAGAAAGGGAGACCTGATAGCAATATACAGAGTGATGATTGGCATGGAAAAAATGGATAGGGAAGATCTGTGTATGTGGAATGGAAGAATGTCGAGAGGGCATGGGAAAAAACTAAAATGGCCACTTATAGGAGAGATGTGAAAAAATATAGCTTCCCTCATAGAAGGGTGGAAGCATGGAATAGTTTAGACGTGGAAGTGGTCAACGCAAGGAATATTCATGATTTTAAGAAAAAGCTGGACATTAATAGATATGGAGACGGGACAACACGAGCATAGCTCTTTTCCCGTATGTTACAATTAGGTAAATACAATTAGGTAAATACACACACACACACACACACAAATACAAAAACAACAAATTTTCTAATATCTCTCTCTCTCTCTCTCTCTCTCTCTCTCTCTCTTTCTTTCTCCCTTCCCTCCTCCCCTCTTCCTCTCGAAGATAAGCTACATGCGTCCCGCTTGTGTCTAAAATATTAGCAAATGTCACTCTCTCTCTCTCTCTCTCTCTCTCTCTCTCTCTTTCTGAAGAGAGAAGCGTACTTTCCTCTTCAAGGCGATATAGTAACTAAAAAATAGCAGCATAATACACAAAGACGAGAAGTATGACAAGCTTGTACGAGTTTCCCGCGCTCGGGCGCGCGACACTACCACCAGTATATCATACAGGCCGGCTTTTTTAACATCCGGCGCGAAGGGGTTAAAACTAACTTGGATCTCCTCTTTTAATTTTGTTTCTAGTATGCAGATAACATCACGTCTTTTTTCTTTCAAATAATCTAACCTCCAACACACTGGATAACAACCCATCTATATTAGTATAAGTCACTCTTAATTTCTTGTCTCTTCCATGACCTCTTTCTTCTTTAGTCTCATATCTACAAGTTGAGAATACAATCTAGCACAATTTTGGATCCTACTGTCAAATGTCAATAATACAAATGCTAGTGATAGCTGCTTTAGCTATTATTATTATAATTTTTTTTTTTTTAATGCAAGAGGGAATCTTGCCAAGTGAAAAAAAAAAGACCCACTGCAAATGCAAGTTTCCTAAGCGATTGGAAAAAAAGTTTGTCAAAAGACAGAGACAAATGTACTGAAACCTCCCTCTTAAGAGAGGTTATGTCATAGGAAGATGGAAATACAGAGGCATGCAGGGAGTTCCAGAGTTTACCAGAGAAAGGTATGAATGATTGAAAAAACTGGTTAACTCTTGTATTAGAGAGTTGGACAGAATAGGGATGAGAGGAAGAAAAAGCTTTCTGTGGTAAGGCTGCTGGAGGACGGGAGGGATGCAGTTGCAAGATCAGTAGAGCATTTAGCATGAAAATAGTGATAAAAGATAGAAAGAGATGCAACATTCCGGTGGTGAGAAAGAGGCTGAAGACTGTCAGAGGAGGGGAGTTGATGAGATGAATATACAGTATCATATGTAATATAATACAGGACCAAACACAAATTCAATCAATCATAAATCAAACAAGGTGTAGTTTAGACACAGGACATTAGATTGAGTAAATCCCTCAATATACAGAACACAAAGTTTGTTTCATGATGGGGAAATCTTGCACCTCAGATACTCTAATTTATATGGTTTACCAAGGGATGAATGTATTCATTCATCAGTGTAGTGTTATCACAGTGCTTTTCAATCTTTCTAGCCTTAGAATCTGTTAAATTCATCCATATTTCTAGAATATAATGACATTGGATTTTCTAAACAGACATGTTTAATTAGTTCTTTCATACATTGCTCCATAGATTTATTGACCAGTAATAGAAAGGAAAATACAGATCTTTAGTGGTTAAGTACTGCCTTCTTACCTCAGGCTTAACTAACTTAGTAATCAAAGAATATTACAAACAACCACTCTGAGGATGGAATTCCTCTTTTTTTTCAAAGTGATGAAGCTGACATCCTTACATCTGATTGTAAACTACACTAAACTTATACAAAGGCTGAATAGTGAATGAAAACACATACATGTAAAATTAAGAGGTTCTCACCTGTCCCTGAAGTCCCATTCTAAAGGAAGTACTCTTGCGGCCACACACCTTCTCTGTGTCAGCCACAAAGTCCTCAATGATACGGGAAAGTGTTAGGAACTCACTAGCAGTCATCTTATCCAAGCCATGTTCTCTTGATCTATTGAACAGGGATATATGTAAGGAAAATTTACTTAAGTAAAGTATGAAGTTTTAAAAAGACAGTAATGAACATAACATTTAACTAGGGTGATATAATGAGCCTTTGCAAGTTCAGCATGGAAGGCTCTACAAGTAAAACATTTAGAGATAGTTTAATATTGGATATGAGTAAAAAGATGGAAAGTATGAGAGAGAGAGAGAGAGAGAGAGAGAGAGAGAGAGAGAGAGAGAGAGAGAGAGAGAGAGAGAGAGAGAGAGAGAGAGAGAGAGAGAGAGAGAGAGAGAGAGAGAGAGAGAGAGAGAGAGAGAGAGAGAGAGGGGGGAGGAAGAAAAAAAAAAACCTTAATATTAGAAACCAGTTTGCAAAATCATAAAAAGTAATCAGCATCAGTATTTCAGCCCTCTGTCTCACCTGGCATGCAACAACTTAGCACAGCGATCATGTGCATAGTCACAGGCTGCACAGAGCACCTCTACCAGACCTGCCAGCACCCGGACACATGCTGCCTCTCCAAGCATTCTCTCTCCATCTGAGATACTCCTGAGAAAAAAAACAAAAAAAAACATATCAGCATCAGTTGTGAGATATAAGCATGTACAGAACTGGTGACTTCCTATCTATAATGTTAATGCTGAATGCATACATTAAAAAGATTCCTTTTCTTTCCTAAGTTTCAAGAAACAGTAATATAAAGGTATTCCCTGACATATAATTAGGATTATGTTCTTGAAAATTCAACTTTAAAATTATCGATTGCATAGTAGACTTTAGATTGAATACAAAATATGCTTTCCTAGATCTATATTCATGTGCCCCCTAAAACCCATAAAAATCATGATGTATTATATGTGAGTACAGGTATTGTCCAAAGTAATTACACTTGTTACATATGAAGCAATAAAATAAAATTAAACAAAAAATTTTTGTACCTGCTCTTTGCATCATATTGATACTATCAATAAAATGGCTATTTATTTTTCTATTAAAACAAGGGAAAGGTATCCACTGATGATGAATGAAATGAATGAAGATGATGAAATAGCTATGCAACTTGATACACCAAACATATATATATATATATATATATATATATATATATATATATATATATATATATATATATATATATACAGTATAATGAACTTCCGGTTCAACGTACTATATAAAGTTAGACCAAAAAGTCCGCATAACGTACAACCACATCCGTTTTAGTGAATTTTCTGGTTCTGAATTTGCCAGGTGAGGGACCGAACGTGGTAGCTTCGCTGTGATTGGCTGGCTCCCCGCCTCTTTCTCTAGCGCCCCTGGAGCTGGATCCAAGATTCTTTAGCAACCTCAGAGCAACCTCCTGCCGCGAAATGGCTTCCATGAACGCTTGGAGGGACGGTGAAAAGGTTGCTATCAGGTTGCTCTGAGGTTGCTGGGAACACCACCTCTGGAGGTGGTGTTACTGTCTTTTATATGCATTTATGTTTACAAAACAACATTTCTATTAGCTTCTTCCAAACCTTGCCCCCAAGAAAGAATTGTTTTGTAATGCATAAAGTGAAATCTTACAAGGAATACCAAAAAATAAAGCAGAGATGAGATCAGCCAAAGACGAAGCAAAGACTCACGGCGAATCGGCCGCCGCTTCTTCTTCTTCTTGTGACCCTTTTAGCCTCCATGTTGTCTTTCACCACGATATTAAATTTATGTTTCCACTCCTCTATTGCCTGCTATAATGGATATAATATCTTAGTATTCATATACGTCCATGCCATGAGGATAACCTCGACTCTGTGGCACTGAGTGATAGTGAATTACTAATGAAATACCGTGGTATTTCACTGTTAGGGAATCTCCTTAGCAACTCCTTCTCCTCTTGACAGCAAACCAAGTAGAAATTATAGATAGTGTATAAGTTATGTGTTAAGGACGAAGCCTTAATACTCCGCAGAGAAACCGCCCACAAGGACAATTCCACCCACTTCTCTACGGGAGTATCAATGTCTCTCCAAACATCTTGTACTCAGGCTGTAAGTGCCCACAGACTGGGACAAGACGCATGGTGTATATTACTATATTATTTAATGAAACATGCTTACCAGCACCTGTCAAGACTGACTCCCCGTGCCTACAGCTTACTACAAGACACGATGCGTATTCCACATCCAGTGGCATACACAAGCCCAGCTACCAACTCCGGGTGGCAACCAGCCACGCAGGGAGCCAAGATACGCATAGCTAACAAGTTGTGCAGACAATGACTGCACACCAACTGGGGGACAGCACGAAGCTTCCAACCAGACAACCAGTGTGTGTGGCTAAGGCCACTATAATCAATATACTACAAGAAACTACACAAATCGATGGTGGTGGCACACAGCCGCCCACCAAACCACACTGGTGGCCACAGCCACCTAAATACAACAAGCGACACAGTACAGAGTACAGCGCCCCTCTGCGTCGTCACTCAACAGGGGGGAAATGAACGCAAAACCCGGGAAAATGCAGCCAAATCCGCTACATTTTCCCCTGGAACAACAAAACCCGTTGCTCCACACAGTCACGGCCAAACCAGCAGCAAACCAGCTACTCCAAAAGGAGGGCACAACTCCCAAACCGAGACTGTTGAGCACCCAGAACAGCACAGCCACACGACTCAACACTGTGCCAGGAAACCAAGAGCGCGCGTGTCTATCTCTGCTAAAAGCTGGCTAGGTATTGGTGCGACACCTGCCAGGCCCAGCGAGACGGCGGGAACAAAGAGTGGGTGGCCACGCTGCAGAATAGCCAGAGGCTCGTAGCTGGGGCCGCCCCACAACACATATTAGTAAGAAATTAAAGGAGGGAATAAGGCGGTGCCCCTCACAATATATATGTATGTATATATATATATATATATATATATATATATATATATATATATATATATATATATATATATATATATATACAGTAAGGTCCCGAGTTACGTCAGAGTTACGTTCCTGAAACATGACGTAAGTCGATTTTGTACGTAACTCGAGTTTTTGTACTTTCAAAGCATATTATCGAGTTTTCAACCAATAATTTTTTATGGTTATTCAGGTAAGTAAAAGGTTATATTGTTATATTGGTACATTATTTACAACTATGTAGGAATATGAAACACAAGCTTGTTTTTGTTGTTGATTAGGGCATGAACGCGAAGGACTGCATGTTGCCAGAGGGGTGGACGCCTGAGGCCGCCAGAGGGATGGGCAGGTCGAATGTTGTGACGCCCAGGGCGGACAGCTGGGAGCGTAGTGCAGTGCGGTGGGAGTAGAAGCGTGGGCAGCGGGGCAAGAAATGCAATAGGAAAGAGCAATAGGGATCAGCAGACAGGCGCAGACGGTGCAAGTTAGCTGCAAGTATCGTGTGGCCCAGGCGAAGGCTCCGGAGTTGTTATTGTTGTGATAGGTGTGTGAGCCCTCAAGGTCATCAACCTCCCCATTGTCATGGTAACGGGCTTCCCATTTTCTTCTTCACTCCCTTACACACAGCTGCTGCCTCCCTTCTCATGTCTTTTAATTATGTTCACTTTTTCTTGCAGCGTAATGGTTTTCCTTTTCTTAGCATCACTGCTATCACTCAGGAGTTTTCTTTTTGGTGCCATTGAGCAAGATACTAAGATAGTCAGCAAACACAGATGTAGGAACACTCTTGCCAGGGGCGACAGTGTGGTGGAACTGAGGTAAGTAGAGTGTTATTGTATTCAAGCGTGAGGTGGGCGGTGTGGCGGATAACCACTATAGTCCGACACAAATATAAAGGCCGCTGAGGGGGGAGACCTATCAGGAATACCCTGGTTGCAGCGTTGCCAAACATCGCAGCCCCAATTATAGGATTAACACTGAAGTGTGGAGAAACGCCCATCTCTCTCTCTCTCTCTCTCTCTCTCTCTCTCTCTCTCTCTGGCTTGTTACTACTTTCTCCTGTTTCTTATTACTATATAGTTCTCTCACGCACGTGTGTGTGTGTGTGTGTGTGTATTTACCTAATTGTATTTACCTAATTGTAACATACGGGAAAAGAGCTATGCTCGTGTTGTCCCGCTCCATATCTACTAATGTCCAGCTTTTTCTTAAAATCATGAATATTCCTTGCGTTGACCACTTCCACGTCTAAACTATTCCATGCTTCCACCCTTCTATGAGGGAAGCTATATTTTTCACATCTCTCCTATAAGTGGCCATTTTAGTTTTTTCCCATGCCCTCTCGACATTCTTTCATTCCACATACACAGATCTTCCCTATCCATTTTTTCCATGCCAATCATCACTCTGTATATTGCTATCAGGTCTCCCTTTCTTCTGTTTTCCAGGGTCGGAAGTTGCATTCTTTTCAGTCTGTCTTCATAAGTCAAATCTCTTAAGTCAGGCACCATTTTTGTTGCAGCCCTCTGTACTTTCTCTAGTTTCCTTATGTGTTTCTTTAAGTTCGAGCCCACTGTATTGTTGCATATTCAAGCCTCGGTCTTATCATTGCAGTAATTATTTTCTTCATCATTTCTTCATCTAAATATACGAACGCCACTCTTATGTTCCTCAATAAGTTCAATACTTCTCCAATTATTTTGTTTATATGTCTCTCTGGCGATAGGTCATTGGTAATTGTCACCCCAAGGTCTTTTTCTTCATGACTGGTTTTATGTCTTCATTTCCTATCTTGTACATACTCCTGATTCTTCTTTCACTCTTGCCAAACTCTATTTTCTTGCATTTTGTCGTGTTGAACTCCATTTGCCATGTACAGCTCCATTTCCATATTCTGTCCAAGTCTTCCTGGAGTAGTTCGCAATCTTTGTCACATCTCACTTTTCTTAACAATTTTGCATCGCCTGCAAATAGGCTCACATAACTGGACACCCCATCCACCATGTCATTTATGTAGACCGCGAACATTACTGGTGCCAACACTGATCCCTGTGGAACTCCACTCTCCACCAAGCCCCATTCTGATGGTCTGTCCTTAATTATTGTTCTCATTTCTCTTCCTACCAAAAGTCTTCCATCCATTTTAGTAAACTGCCATGCACTCCTCCTACCATTTCAAGTTTCCAGATCAGTCTCCGTGTGGTACCTTATCAAAGGCCTTTTTTAAATCCAGATATATTCCATCAGCCCAACCATCTCTTTCCTGTATTACATCTATCACCCTCGAATAGTAACATATCAGGTTTGTCGTGCATGAACGCCTTTTCTAAAACCAAATTGACACTCACAAAGTATGTCATTTTTCTCCAAGAAGTCTGTCCATCTATTCTTCACCACCCTCTCACACATCTTAGCTACCACACTTGTAAGTGACACTGGTCTATAGTTCAATGGGTCTCTTGTTACCTGATTTATAGATTGGGACAATGTTAGCTCTTTTCCAGTCTTGGGGCACTACACCTTCCCTTAATGAGGCATCAATTACTTCACAAACTTTTTCTGCCAGTTGCTCCTGCATTCTCTTAAAATCCATCCTGATACCCCATCAGGTCCCACAGCTTTTCTCACTTCTAAACTCCCCATCATATTCTTGATCTCCTCCACAGTTACTTGAAACTCCTTCATAATCCCTTTCTGTTCCATTACCAGTGGTTTGTCAAAAGCAGTCTCCTTTGTGAATACCTTCCGAAAGCATCCATTCATAGCCTCTGCCATTTCCTGGGATCTTCACTGCATACTCCATTTACTTCTAAACTTTCAATACTTTCTCTATTTTTGATGTTGTTGTTCACATGTCTGTAAAAAGCCTTGGTTGGTCTTTACATTTATCAATTATATCCTTTTCTTGTTTCTTTCTTTCTTCTCTTCTAATCAACACATATTCATTTCTTGCTCTTTTGTAACTTTCCCACTGCTTAATCCGTCTTTTCCTTCTCCACCTCTTCCATGCATCCTCTTTTCTTGTTCTAGCCTTTTCACATCTATCGTTAAACCAGTCCTGCTTTCCAACTTCTATGTTGTCTTATTGGTACAAATTTTTCTCACCTTCTTTGTATATTTTTATAAATTCCTTCCACTTTTCATTTGCTCCCTTAGCACTCTTGAATTTCATCCAATTTGTCTCTTGAAAGAATTTCTTTAGGTTTCCAAAATCTGTCTTGGCATAATTCCATCTTCCCACTTTATATTCTTCATTTCTTCTAGATTTCTCTTCATCTATCACCTTGTGTGTGTGTGTGTGTGTGTGTGTGTGTGTGTGTGTGTGTGTGTGTGTGTGTGTGTGTGTGTGTGTGTGTGTGTGTGTGTAATCCTACTTGCGCGAGTCTTTCAACAGTTTACGTATTGGTTCTCCTGTGACGCGGCATACACACACACACACACTCTCTCTCTCTCTCTCTCTCTCTCTCTCTCTCTCTCTCTCTCTAAAATAGACAAGTAGACATGCATCTTTTTTGTTGTTTTATTTTATTCTTTTTCCACACCACACCCAGAGTTAAGGTGCGTTTTTTTTTTTTATAGAGGTTTTACCCTGTAGGCATAATCCTCTCTCAGCTATTTAATCAAACAGTTCTTCGTCAGAAGTGTCCTCCACATTGATAATAAAAGAATCCTCTAAGCAGAACTTGTTGACGCTGTAAATAATCAATTTCTCTTGACATTGAAGGTTGCGATGGCGAGTAGCGCGGACAAGATATTCACCTTCCATCCTGAGCGACAGGGAGGGGAGGAGTGACTCGATTTGACCTGGGGATTATCAGCGGTCAGGGAGGTTGACCTCACCCATGTCCAACTTTGAAAAGTAGCAACGCTGGAGAGCAGTGGTGCTACATTTTGTGATATCTATACAAAATCATTGTCTTCATTACACTAAAACAATATTCAAAGCTCTCTATACATCCTTATTAGAAATTTAGAGGAATACACTTTTATGACGGTTCATTAAGATGTAAGTTAATAATGAGATCGAAACATGTGCTACGATGCTTGGCGACGCCACAGCTGGGGAATCCCCGTTAGGTCTCCCCCCCCCCGCTCAGCGGCCTTCATGTTTGAGTCGGACTATAGTGACGCCTGGCGGCCAACAATAACAATAAACCCCGCGCTTTACGATTCATAAATTTTCAATTTTTAAAATCTTAAATTGCCTTATAGTTGACTGACGTAAGTGCGAGTTTGACGTAACTCGAGACTGACGTAACCCAGGACCTTACTGTATATATATATATATATATATATATATATATATATATATATATATATATATATATATATATATATATATATATATATATATATATATATATATATATATATATATATATATATATATATATATATATATATATATATATATTGGTACCTTGAGTACGAACGCTTTTGAGTACAAACAACTTGGATTATGAAAAAAAAATTTGTGGTTTTATTTTTTTGCATTGGAGGACGAACTTTGCTTTAAAGTGTGAGCAATAATAAATGCGGTCAACAGATTGCGCGCAGCACTGCGTGATCAGCTGACTGCATGTTGGGGCACCACGCTGCCTCAGTGCCTCAGGAATGTTGTTTGCAGTTGTTTGGTTGTTGTTTTGTAATACCTGGGATAATAATATTAATTTTTTTAGTTATTAAGATCATTGCCTAGTGTAGCAGCACACATGGTCACGAGACATACAGACAGACGTATGGAAGATTCTAGAAGATCTGAGGGGAAGAGAGAGTATCCAGCTCATGAATTAAAATCCTTAACCCTTATAGCCCGTCAGGCACGATCGTGGCTCTTACGATAGAGCCTTTCAGGCATGATCTCGGTGCTTTTCAGAAGCCGCGCTCCTTTATACCACACAGTTTGTTTATGCTTGAGGCTATCTGTTATATATCAAGGCCTGTCACTGGCCCATTGTTTTCAAGATGGTGGACACTTAACCAATCATGTATCAGATTTTACAAGGATATGTTTGTGTAGGTGTGAGGGCGCCAAGCATGAGGATGGTGAGAGCACTTATGAAGTAATCGCTCGCGCATCCGGATTATAGCAGCCAAGGCCCTGGCAGATACGAGAAATATCTGGATACGCGGAATTTCCTCTCCCAACCCCTTATAAATAAAAAAAAAAAAAAAACATGTACATAACCCATATGGGTAAGAAAACAATGAATGAAAGCACATTAAATGATTGTGTATACAATAATGACTTCCTGGAGAATGATAGAATGATAACATATTAGATACCTGCTTCTCAAGAAGATGTGAGGGTTGGGAAGGTGTCTCAGCATCGTCATGGCAATCTGCTATTTTACTGCTGAACTGGACACTATCTGAGTCATTATTAGTGTGTTGAAGTGAGATAATGATAGCGAAGTATTTATTGTTTGTCTGGTACAGCTTTCTACCTTTGTCTCAACATAATATTTTGTAATAGTGTTATTGTGAGAGCTATGTCATGTAAAGTTGTGATGATGAAGGCAGTAAGAAAAAAAATGTGTTTGAAAAGATCAGTCTTAAGATATAGAGAAGATGGTGGAGAAGCCTGGCAGTGAGGCATGGGGTGAGGCAGAGTCTTGGAGGGGGAGATAACACGCATGATGGAGGGGAGAGGGGAGGCTATAATTGAAAGTCCTGCTGTCTCCCAACGATACATTTGTTTGTTTGTTTCTAGTTGTATTTTCTTCTTGATGTTTCTCATTCTAATTTTCATCAACTTATACTTGTCTGGCAAAAATTGACTCCTGGCCAAGTACTGTGTAGGGCGTGAGTCAGGCTATGACACAATCACACAAGACATTTAAAAATGGCTTCCTGATGGAAAGGTTATTTAATTATCAAAAAATAAACTCAAACGACAGAGCAGGTCATCTTGGCCATTTGATACTTGGATATTCTGCCTTGGAGCGTCTCACAGAGAAATGTAAACAAACAACTGAACCACTTTTCGCTGCTAGACTGGAACAATATACAGGCAACCCGTTTAACGAAGGTTCACACAACGAAATTTTGCTTAAACGAAGGTTTCAGTTTACTACCATCTCCTCGTTTAACAAACACAAAACTCGCTTTAACGAAGTTTTATCCAGGTAATTTTTTCCACATTTGAAAACCCCACCATATCACGCAAGCTGACAAGCTTTTGAATACACCAGGAGCCACAAATACTAAGGCCTGCCTCAGGAGAAATCATGGGACACCTGTAGAATCAAGATCAAGATCAAGCATCTCGTAAGCCCGACTCAGGAGTGATCCTGAGTCACCTATAATATCAAGATCAAGATCAAGATCACAACACACGCACCACTCACTCCCATAAACAGCGTCACCAGCAAGCTCGTCTTCACTCATTCAACTTACCACCAAAACGCCCTACAATGTGGCCTAGCATTCCTAAGAAGACCAGGAAGTCTCTTACTCTCGAAGTGAAGCTGGATATTATTCACAGACACGAGAGAGGCGAGAAAACTATGGCATTGCTGGCCACCATCTTAACTCCATCTACTGTCTCTACTATTTTCAAGTCAGCAGACTCTATTACAAAGACTGGTGAGACTGTATCTTCCTTGCAAGCTAAAAGAACCACCTGAACTCGTGACTCTACAATAGATGGAAAGCCTTGTGGAAATGTGGTACATAAGTTTTGTATACGTACAATGATGCGCCCCTTGTTTACATTCCACAGGTTGCCGGTTAGTGTCTTTCCCATTTCACTCTCCCTCCCTTCATAAATTTAAGATCATCAACATTATAAAGTTACATACATACATACATTAGTGTACATTACAATAGCTTAAATTAAATTTAACTGCCTAAATGTTAAACTTCATAATTTTTACTTTCATTAAATCTTTCACTGTACTATGATGCACTCTCGCTTTGCTTACTCTCAATGGAAGTTCAAGTCAGGGGTTAAACTTGTTATAATCGGTTCGCTTAATGAAGTTTCGCTTAACGAAGTGTTTTTTAGGAACATAACCCCTTCGTTAAGCGGGGGTTGCCTGTATATATATATATATATATATATATATATATATATATATATATATATATATATATATATATATATATATATACACACACACACACACACAAATATATTTACATCTACTTATGAAGATGCTATTAATTTGAGATTATAGCATCATTCCAATTAGCAAGAAAATAAATTTTATTATAAAAGTTTTGGTTAGAAACCATAGATCTTAATTTAGCTAAAAACTGATGCTAGAGGAAAACGGTGTGTTCCGTCTTGCTCAAGACGACAAAAGAATTGACAGAACAGTAAAAAACCAACGGAAATCGTTGAAGACGACGAAAAAAGTGTTATTGTGATGCCGCCTAAGTGCTGTGCTGCCTAGCGGGATTGAGGGATCGCTCAAGCGGTAGGTTTGAATATTCTTGGGGCAGCTCCGGATAGTAGTTAGTAGTGAATTCCGGATAGTGGCAATCCAGATATGCGGGCGATTACTGTGTGTGCTGTTTTTTATAATTTTTTATGTATTTTTTGGTGAGATATAAGATATACATGTATTTTCATGGATAAGTAAGCAGTTATGAAACATATTACACTTAACCCTCGGCTATCGCGCCCAATTGGGGCCGAAATAGCCGCGCTATAGCCGAAAATGCGATAGCCGAATTGAACAACTAATGGTGAAAATTGTTATTGGTACCGCAACCACAAATTTTACTCCTAATATCCCTCATGTTTACTTCTTTTTAAATTACTGTATAATCCCTTGGTACCAATTAAAACATGTCAAGGTTATAACATAAAAAAAAAAAATTACATCAGCTCATTGTATTTACTAGAGATGTACCGATGCATCGGTATCGGTATCGGAATTGGCGGTATCGGCCCATTTTTTTGGTATCGGTATTGGCTTATTTTATGCCGATACTTACGATACCTAAAAGGAATTTACTACTTAGTGATATATTCGATATAAGATATTGATTACTGAGTAATTTACCTTTGCAAATGGCTTCGAAAAGCTTCTAGAATTGCTCCTATTTCACAAACGTTCTCAGAAGGACTTACAGCATCCCCCAAAACAAAGCCTCCCATCTGATAACGATCGCCATCCACCATCTCATCCTGGTGTCCAGTGCAGTAATCACTATAAGTAGTAGTATCGGAATCGGTGGTATCGGTATCGGTATCGGAATCGGCCAAAATTCTGGTATCGGTTTGGCCAATGAGCGCTCAGTTACCTCATGACTTCATGGCTGGGCGCGTGATAGCAGGAGCCTGAGGTCGCGATAATGAAAGTTTAGCAGCTTTTCATGGGTGCGTGATAGCAATAAAACGCGATAGCTGAAGTCGCGATAGCCGAGGGTTGACTGTATGATGCATGACAATATTGGAATTGTTATTGGTTTAGATAAGAGTGCGTAGTGCTGGCTTGATGGAGTCAGCTAAGGAGGATGTGTTGACGCTGGGTCATGGTCAAGATAGCCCCATGTTTACCACAACGGCCCCACATTACAGACCACGGTGATCTAAGTTTGTTTTTTAACAGTAGGATGGTTTTAAATTATACTTTTTAATAGAGCATCTTATACTAAGACATATTGTATTAATAAATCAGTCACTCCCCACTCCCCCATCCCTCCCCATCCTTCCTCACCCAGTGATAGGTACTGTACCACGTAGTATCGTACATGAGTGCTTCTTTTAATCACCGAAATAATGTTATCGTGTAATGTTTATCAGTAAATTGCATACTTGTTGATACAATGTCTTAAATGTAAGATTGCAAAATATAATATTAAAACATTTGGTATTTAGCCAAGTGGCACCTCCGGCTGCTGCAGCAAGCCAGCAACAGTTGTTGTCACTTCATAAAAATACAATAGACTATCGCGCGCCTCTCAGAAATTTTTAAATCTTACGGGTAAACAAAACCTTAAAATGCATATGTGTATATAACATTTTCTGCTTAGAAATGCATGTTCTCTTAACTCTTTCAATATTTACAGAAAGTCGTGTTACACCCTGGATACAAATATGCACTATATGCGCAAGGTACAGTACACTGGTGTACCAATACGTTATGGTTTTTAACGCTCCGTACTATAAAACACTATCTCAGGAACGCTGAGTTCCCATCTGCGGTTAATGTGTTAACATAATGAAAGAAATAAGAGGACAATAACCTAAATTTGGTGTGGGGTCATCATGGTAAACAAGGGGCTGTCGTTGGGGACCATCGTGGTCAGGGGCCGTCATGTCCAGGAAACGTTGATGCTTGTTTCTGACCGCGAAGAAGTTGAATTTTCATATTACAATTTGCTTACTTCCCTTATTTATTCTCCATAATGAATGCAGTATACCGAAGAAAAACTTATTGGGTTAAATAAGAGTGTGCAGTGCTGGCTTGATGGAGTCACATGAGGATGTGTTGACGCTTGTTTCTGACTATGAGAAGTTGAATTTTCATTATATTACATTTTGCTTACTTTCCTATCTTTTATAGTTATAGCATAAGAGTAGTACTATATATAGTAATAGTATTAAAATAATAAGAAATTAGGTGGAAAATGGAATTTTTTGGGTCTTGGGAGGTGGTTTGGAACGAATTATAATTACTTCCATTAGAATACATGTATTTTGATGCTTTGGAGTAAGAACAAAATTTTGAACGGATTAAGTTCATATTCCAAGGAACCGCTGTATATGTATATATATATATATATATATATATATATATATATATATATATATATATATATAT
Source organism: Portunus trituberculatus (assembly GCF_017591435.1). Taxonomy (NCBI): domain Eukaryota; kingdom Metazoa; phylum Arthropoda; class Malacostraca; order Decapoda; family Portunidae; genus Portunus; species Portunus trituberculatus. The sequence continues at coordinate 18,362,005 of NC_059292.1, read as the reverse complement.
ATATATATATATACATTATATATATTATATATATCTATCTATCTATATATATATATATATATATATATATATATATATATATATATATATATATATATATATATACTGTATTTTACGGCTTGCAAGACGCTGCATCTTGGAAGATGCACCCTAATATTTGAAAGAAATTTCTAAGAAAAAAAAAGTAATTCTCATACAAAAACGCATTCACCATATACCCGACCACTAGACACAAAAACATAAGAAGCAAGGAGTCTGCAAGACACTATTGTTTCAGCACTCATTACAAATTTGCTGGAGCACTCACCACAAATTTAAAACTATGTAAATAAAAACACCATAGGTAAATACATATACACAGTGAAACAGTCCATCTCTTCTTGTTTTAGTGGCGGGCGACGGCATGTTTTTGGACCTGCTGTTTACATTGCAGAATCACTTGTCCGATCGCCGAAACCAAACGTGTCAGTGCTGCAGTTTGTATTTATTTTATTTTATAGTCGTGCTTCATAGGCTTTAACAATGTGAATACAATTCACAAGTGGAGTTTTGACTCTTGCTTGAATGAGTAAGCCAATTGGATGTTCTATTAATAAAGGTACAAAGGCACCTGGCATAATGTGTGTGCGTTTGTGTGCATGTATGTGTGTGTTGCAATGAGACGAGGGAGCGGCCCGTTTTCTCCACACGCTGAGTACGCTGCAGGAAGGATTATAGTATTGGAAATATTTGTAACACCTAAGCACTGAGTTTACATAATATAAAAGGCTAAATTAAATGGTACTTAAGCTAACATCATAATTTAATGACTCAACATACAAATTCCAGGTTGCTATCGGTCAAATGTCCAAGCTCACTTGAGGTTGGATGCTGCCTTACAATACAACATTCATCTTGGAAGACGCACTAGTATTTTTCAGGGTATTTTTTAGGAAAAAAAGTGCGTCTTGTAAGCCATAAAATACGGTATATATACAGTAAGCCCCCGCACTTGGCGAATTAATTAGTCTGGCAAAACTACCGCCAAATGTGAATTTTGCCAAGCACGAGTTCTTTATATCATATAAATCGCCTAAAAAATTACTCAATCAGTCTTTCGTCAATACCTAAGTCCCTCTTTTGACCCATAAAATACCATCTTTTGCGCTGAAATAAAATCTTTTGCCTTCACATATTAGAACACATGTACAAAACAGACCAATAAACAATAAATAAAGCTAATAAGACATAATATAAAGGCTGTAACTCCCGATTTTTCACCTATTTCCCTCACCCACTTTCGTCCTTTGCCACCACCACCATTGTCTTTACCCCCACACAGGCAAACCCCGCTTAACGAAGGTTCACACAACGAAATTTCACTACAAGGAAGGTTTCATTTTACTACCATCTGCTCATTTAATGAACACCAAACTAGCTTTAACGAAATTTTATCCAGGCAATTTTCTCCAAGTTTGAAAGCACCACCATATAACGCAAGCCAAAAGGCTTTTTAATACACAAGAGTCTCTTGTGGACAACACGCGCACCACTCACTCCCCCTGTTCAAAACAATAACAGCGTCAGCAGCAGCTCGTTTTCCCTCGCTCAACTTACCACCAAAATGCCCTGCAATGTCGCCTAGCGTTGTTAAGAAGAGCAGGAAGTCTCTTACCCTCGAAGTGAAGCTGGATATTATTCACAGATACAAGAGAGGCAAGAAAACTAATAGCATTGCTCACCACCATCTTGACTCCAATTACTGTCTCTACTATTTTCAAGTCACCAGACTCTATTAAGAAGGCTGGTGAGACCGTATCTTCCTTGCAAGCTAAAAGAACCACCTGAACTCGTGACTCTACAATGGATAAAATGGAAAGCCTTGTGGAAATGTGGTACATAAGGTTTGAATGTGATACAATGATACCCCCTTTGTTTACATTCCATAGGTTGCTGGTTAGTGTCTTTCCCGTTTTACTCTCCCTCCCTTCATAAATTTAAGATCATCAACATTATAAAGTTACATACATACATACATTAGTGTATATTATAATGACTTAAATTAAACTGCTTAAATGTTTAACTTTATAATTTTTACTTTCATTAAACCTTTTACTGTACTATGATGCACTCTCGCTTTGTTTACTCTCAATGGAAGTTCAAGTCAGGGGTTAAACTTGTTATAATCGGTTCACTTAACAAAGTTTCGCTTAATGAAGGGTTTTTTAGGAACATAACCCCTTCGTTAAGCGGGGATTGCGAATGTATAAATGTGTATATATATATATATATATATATATATATATATATATATATATATATATATATATATATATATATATTCAGTAAGTCCTCATTTTACACTAGAAATGCATTCCTCAATCAGCTATTGTAAACCGAAATTAGTGTAAACCGAACCCGTTTTAACATGTATTAGATAGGAATACGTTCCAGCTCAGAATGAAAGTCAATCGAAAAAAGTAAACAAACATCCATCTCAACCTTCAAGGTTTCAATAATAGACAAGGCCTTTTGTGAAATGAGGCTCAACGAGAGTGGGGCATGCTGGCATGTTTGGCTGTCTATCCAAATTTTAAGTAAATCCTCCATCCGATCCATAATGGGTTCCCAATGTTTTGTCAGCAATTTTACCTGCAGGCTTGAAGCATTAGCTGCTGCCTCCTTAACACTTGAAGCATTCCTCAAAACAGTAGCAACTGTGGTAAATTCAGGGAACGGCTTATAGCTGACAAGCCTTCTCCAAGTTCTTTTCTCTTGACTATATCAAGCTTCATTTCCAACATCAAACTTTTCTTGGCTCGTTCACCCTTACCCACTTCTTCACCAAGATCCAAATTATGTTTCGGTGACATTTTGGACAGGAATTGGTCTTAAATGCAGAAAGTAATGTAAGTAAATCACCGAGCACAGTCTCACTGTTATTCGTCGTGCTGGCGCGAAAGTGATTGGTTTGTTGTTGGTCCGACTTGGTCGCAGTGCGACGCCACAATCACAGGCGGCTGGAATTTCAACTATCGTAAGTGTGATTTTTTTTATCGTAAATTGAAAAAATGGTAGTAATTGTCAATTATCGTATCTGCAAATTTATCGTATACTAAACTAGTGTAAAACAAGGACTTACTGTATCTCTCTCTCTCTCTCTCTCTCTCTCTCTCTCTCTCTCTCTATATATATATATATATATATATATATATATATATATATATATATATATATATATATATATATATATATATACAGGCAACCCCCATTTAACGAAGGGTTACGTTCCTAAAAACACTTCGTTAAGCGAAACTTCGTTGTTTAACCGATTATAACAAGTTTAACCCCTGATTTGAACTTCCATTGAGAGTAAGCAAAGCGAGAGTGCATCATAGTACAGTAAAAGGTTTAATGAAAGTAAAAATTATGAAGTTAAACATTTAGGTAGTTTAATTTAAGTCATTATAATGTATATTAGACTAATGTATGTATGTACGTAACTTTATAATGTTGATGATCTTAACTTTATGAAGGGAGGGAGAGTGAAATGGGAAATACACTAACCGGCAACCTGTGGAATGTAAACAAAGTGCGCATCATGGTACCGCATACAAAACTTATATACCACATTTCCACAAGGCGTTTTGGTGGTAAGTTGAACTAGGGAAGATGAGCTGCTGGTGACGCTGTTATGTTTTGACTGGGGTGTGAGTGGTGCGCGTGATCTTGATCTTGATGCTACAGGTGATGCAGAATTTCTTCTGAGTCAGGCCTTTGTATCGGCAGTGCCTGTGTTGTCCACGAGAGGCTTGATCTTGATCTTTATTCTACAGGTGTCTCAGGATTTCTCCTGAGGCAGGCCTTAGTACCAGCAGCTCCTGGTGTATTCAAAAGCCTGTCAGCTTGCATGATACGGTGGGGCTTTCAAATCTGGAAAAAATTACCTGGATAAAACTTCATTAAAGCGAGTTTGGTGTTCGTTAAACGAGCAGATGGTAGTAAAACGAAACCTTCGTTGTAGCGAAATTTCGTTGTGTGAACCTTCGTTAAACTTGGGTTGCCTGTATGTATATATACATACGTATATTGAGGGGCACCGCATTATTTCCCCTTTATTTTATTATTTGTGTTTGTATGGCGGCCCCAGCACAACCTCTCGCTGCTCCGCTGTGCGGCCACCCTCCCCTTTTTCTGTTCCCGCCATCTCGTTGTGCCTGGCAAGCATCGCTTCAGTACCGAGCCAGTCTTTACCCGAGGTAGACACGTTCGCTCTTGGGTTCTGCCACAGGGTTGAGACACGTGTTGCTAGGCTGTTCTGGGTGCTCAAGTCTCAGTCTGGGAGTTATGCCCTCCCTTTTGACTAGCTGGTTTGCTGCTGGTTAGGCCATGACGGTGTGGAGCAATGGGTTTGTTGTTCCAGGGGAAAGTGCAGCTGGTTTGGCTGCATTTCCCGAGTTTTTGCGTTCGTCCCCTCTTGGTGAGTGGCAACGCGGAGGGACACAGTATTGTCTCGTCCCAATTCTTGTTTTTTTTAGGTGGTCGTGGTCACCAGTGTGGTTTGGTGGGCGGCTGTGTGCCACCATCATCGTTTTGTATAGTTTCTGTTGTATACTGTCTATAGTGGCTGTAGCCACACACACTTGTTGTCTGGTGGAAAGCTTCATGCTGTCTTCCAGTCGGCGTGCAGTCATCGTCTGTACGACCTGTTAGCTATGTGTATCTTGACTCCCTGCGTGACTGGTTGTCACCCGGAGTTGGTAGCTGGGCTTGTGTATACTACCGGATGTGGTATACACATCATGTCTCGTAGTAAGCCGTAGGCACGGGGAGTCAGTCTTGACAGGTGCTGGTAAGCATCTGTTGCATTAAGTAATATAGTAATATACACCACGCGTCTTGTCCCAGTCTGTAGGCACTTACAGCCTGGGTACAAGGCGTGTGGAGAGGCATTAATACTCCCATAGAGAAGTGGGTGGAATTGTCCTTGTGGGCGGTTTTCTCTACGGAGTATTAAGGCCTCGCCCATAACACATAATTTATATACCATCTATAAATTCTACTTGGTTTGGTGTAGGAGGAGAAGGACTTGCTAAGGAGATTCCCTAGCAGTGGGGGAAGTTATACACTGCTGGCGACCTCTATTTCTGTAGTATTATTTATCTACTACTAGGGGCTGGGTGTGCAAGGCTCAGGGAAGGGATTGGTACATGCTGGCGTCATTACCAAATCCTTAGTAGGCACGAGTGAGAGCAGAGTATCTCGTCGCCTCTCAGGGCAGCTGTGACGCCGTGAGGAAACAACAGTCTATTAGAGTTTGCACATTTTCAGCAGAAAGAACCTGAGGGTTGCAGCTGCTGTGAAATATAGTGTTGGGGACCCTGTGGAGCGTCATGCTCCCCAGTAAGCAGACGTAACAAAAATTGGCGACCTCGCCAGGATCATAAACCAAGTGCTTTATAGTGGTGTAGTGTTTATTGTGTGGGGTATTATCACTTATATTATTTTATTTTTGTGAGAACGAGTCCCTATGAGCACCATGGAGGGAGTTACTGGCCTGTTCACCTCACCAGATGATGATGAGCGTGCGCGTGCGGGTGTGAGCCGGCAAGAGGCTGGCGGTGACTCACCACGTTGGTATGATGAGTTGTTGGCTGCGCGTGGGATCAGTGGGGACGCACGTATGTCTCGTGATAACGGACATGGCGGTCCCAGTGAAGGTGATGTGGGACATATTAGCACTGGCAGAAGTATCGGAAGCAGGGAAGGTTCCCGACGATCTAGTCCAGCAAGCAGTATTGCTGATAGTGTCCAGTCAGCTGCCAGACTGGAGGAACTGCGATTGAAGCTGGAAATAAGGAAAATGGAGATAGAAGCAGAAGAGAGGTGAGAGTTAAAGAGACTAGCTGCTGAAGAGAGGGCTAGAGAGGTGGAAGAGAGGCGAGAGTCAAACAGACTAGCTGCTGAGGAGAGACGAGACATTCAGAGACTAGCAGCAGAAAAGGAGGCTAGAGAGATGGAAATGATGAGATTGGAGTTGGAGAGGGAAAAGACAGATAAAGATAGAGAGTTGGAGTGGGAGAGAACTCACCATGCAGTAAGTACGCCTGGAGTTATTGGAAGTACAGGAGGAGGAGAACAGAGTATAGAGCGTACTTTAGTTCAAAGTCTCCAACTAGTTCCTGAGTTTGATGAGGCTAAAGTGGCTGAATGGTTTGTTATCTTTGAGAGGAAGGCCAAGGAGTTTGCTTGGTCTCAAGAGAAATGGGTAGGCTTGGTTGCAAATAAGCTCAAGGGAAAAGCCTTAGAAGTTTATGACAAAATGTCACCTGATGATCTGGATGATTATGAAGAGTTTAAGGCTGACATCTTGCGGGCATATGAGCTGCGCCCAGAAGCTTATCGCTTGCAATTCAGAGGAAAGAGGAAGCGAGCTAGTGACTCCTACCTCAAGTGTGCTCGTTTATTGGAGCAAGTGTTTGAGAGGTGGATTGCAAGTGAGGGTGTTGACTCTCAAGGCCCTGAAGAAGTTAGTAGTTATGGAACAATTTATTGACATTGCTGATAAGGAGTTGGTACCTCTGTTGAGGGAGAAGAGGTTTAGGACTTTGAAGGAGGCTGCTACATGGGCTGATGATTATGTGTTGGCCCACCGTCCTGGACAGCAGCCTGGGAGTTGGAATCGTAAGGAAGGTGGTCCTAGGGGAGGCCCAGGGAGTGGTGGCAGTTCTTCCTCGGGCTCTCCAGGCCATTTTAGATGATACACTGGATTTGGCAGTAAGATGGGTTTAGGAAAGCCCCAGGCCCCCACCCCTCCTTCTGCGAAAGATGGGGCGGCGGGGTAGGCGGCACCCAAAACACCCAAGTATAATTACCAGCTATCACTGCCGAGCAAAAGGACATTTTAAGTTCAATTGCCCAAAGTTAGTAACAACTGAAACTCCCAAGTCCTCACATAAGCCAGTTACATTGCTGGTGTGGCCAGACAAAGTTTGTAATGATGAGTTGACTGCTCCTTCAGGCTTTAGAGTTGAGAAGGCACAGCGTGTGCCTGAGTCGTCTTTGAAAGAGGGAGAGCAGGTTAGCCCATCTGTCCCTCCCTCTGTTGCCACGCCCGCACTTACTAGGAATAGTGAGCTTGACTGGTGCCGTCCTTTCCTGTGTGGAGGCACTGTTGAGATTGATGGCACAAAGTATCCCGTCACTGTATTGCGAGATACGGGTGCACAGCAGTCAGTGTGCCGTAATGTCACTAGAAAGAAGGTGATATCTAGCCAGGCAGTGTTGTGTCATGGACTTAACACTGTGGAGGAGTTTGTGACGGCTGAAGTGATGCTGTCATGTCCCCTTGTCACTGCTACGGCTCAGGTAGCAGTGGCGGACGAATTGCCAGGCGCAGGAATGGACTTCCTGCTTGGTAATGATTTGGCTGATGGTCGTGTATGGATTCCAACCTCCGATGAGGGTGAGGTTGCTGAGGAGTCTGGGCAAGTGGTGCAGGACTCTGTGAATGTTGTTACCCACTCTCAGGCCCGTCGGGCTGAGAGAGAGTCTGTTACTACCCAGGAGGCTGCTAGCAGCCAGTTGGGATTGACTCCAGATGGGAGTAGCAGTGCTGATGTGGTGGAGCCAGCGTTGGGCTCACCATTGAGTTCAGGTGTAGAGGCTGACGGTGACGGCGTGGAGTCACCTGTTAATGCACCGGACTCGGCTGGAGTTCTTGCTGAGAGTGAGGACAGAGTGTTGGGTGTAGCTGAGTTGTTTGATGGTTATCCTCACTCTGCAGAGCACTCCGGAGGGAGCACTTGTGCTGAGTTGCTTCCTGGTGTGGA